>NC_135477.1:35750989-36050989 GCF_052094955.1 Ictidomys tridecemlineatus | reverse complement strand
CACCACTATCTGGTTCCAGAAAACAACCATCATCACATGCATAAAAAAAAAAAAAAGAACGTTTTGCCATTATCTGTCATTCCCACTTCCCCCTATCTCCCTCCATCTCCTGGCAACCACTAATTCATATTTTATCTCTTTGGATTTGCCTTTTCTGGACATTTCATATAAATGGAATCATACCATATGTGGTCTTTTTGTATCTGGCTTCTTTCATTTAATGTTTTCAAGGTTCATCCGTGGCACAGCATGTATTGATTTTTTTAAAAAATGTGGCTTACATTCATGGGCTGCTACAGTTTGGATGTTGCATGTCTCACAAATTTCCAAGTGTTAAAGATTTGGCCCTCACGGTAGTGCTATTGGGAGGCAGTAAAACCTTTGAGAAGTGGGTGGGGCCTTATGGGATGTCCTTAGGTAATGAGGGGTATGTCTTTGAAGAAGATTGTCTGACTCCACCCATCCTTTCTTTTTCTTTTTGCTTTCTGGCCATAAGGTGGAAGTTTTCTCCACCATGCACAACCCACCATTGCTATGCAGCACTCCCACCAGAAGGGCAAAGCAGCAGGTTTGCCCAATATTGGACTGGAACCTCCAAAACCATGAGCCAAAATAAACCTTTTCTCTAGAAAAGCTAATTATCTCAAGTATTTCATTATAGCAACCAGGAACTGACTAACAAACACAAGGGCCCATATGGCAAATTGACTCAGCTTTCATAGACACAAACTCGTTGTTGGCATTCACGTTAAATTAATTTGTGAAATATTTAATTACACTGAAAAATTACGACTGGCATAAACAAGTCTGTGACCAAACAGCACCCTAAGTGCATTCCTGAGCTGTAAAGAGAAAACTATGCAAATTTATTGTGATTGCTATTGCTACAATGATCTCTGTACTCTGAGCAACAATCAGTATATTTCAGAGGAGAAGGGAAACATTGGTCAGACAATTGAGTTGTTTGGGTATTGATCAGTGGTCCACTACCCAGGACAGAGGAGGAGGTGTGCAGAAGGATGCAGAGCGATAAGTATCTACTAGACAACCCAACACAACCTCAATTGGTCCCTAATAAGAAGTCTTCTATCTATCTTCAAAAAGAAGCAAGTGGGATTGGGGCTGTAGATCAGTGGTATTGCACTTGCCTAACACGTACAAGCCCCTGGGTTCTTCCCCAGCACCACAAAAAAGAAACAGAAGAGGTAAAAATGTGCTCCCATAAAGAGAGTTTATTCTTTCCCCTCTATGAAAGCTTTACCATGCTACTGTCTTTCAAGAAGCAGCTCAGACATGTTCTCTATAAAGTCTTCCCAACCCTCACCTCCCCACAGTGACTGCATGCTTTCCCCTGCCTTTTAATATGGAAAGTATTTACCTGTCTCTTATGCTAATTATAACTGCTAGTCAGTCATAGAATGTTCTATATTCCAAATCAGGCTGAAAGCTTCTTCAGAGGCAGATTCTGTGTCTGTAAACCCCTTACTGCCACCAGCACAGAAAAAGAGGTGCTCGAAATGTGGTAGAAGTATAATAAACTAATAAGTTTATTAAATAATTAATTAATGACAGGCAACTTTGTACTCGGCTACGCAACTCATCCCCCTTATCAATACAGAAAAAGGCAGCAGGATGAGAATTTGATGGGACAAAGTGGTGGGTGAATGAAGATAAAAATCAATTTCCATGGGTACCCAGCAGCCATCAGAAATTATGACTTAATGTGTTTAACAGAGACCACCTTTAAATAGGACACTGGTAGTTAATAACACTTTTAGCATCCTTTGATGTACAGCAAATTTAAAACAGACACAGAGAGAATCTTTGTGTTCAAAATCTCTCAATGCCTTCAACTGTGGATTTGGTTTTTCTCAGTTAAATTACATTACTTAAATGGGTGAATTTTTATATATATTTACAGGGAACTCATAAACTCAATAACTTCTGATTCAATAATTTCTAAAAGCAAAGCAATTGGTTAGGTGAGGAATGCAAAAAACAAACCCAAATGCTGCACTGAATCACTGAATGCTGTAGTTGCTGCTTCTTTTTGTTTGTTTGTTTGTTTTGGCTGTATACGATGAAAAGATTGCCAAGTTCATTTTGATAAGCATTTGTTAAAAACAACAAACATGCCTGAGCTTGCAAACCATGCCATTTTGAAGAAAATGCAAATGAGAGAATTAAAGAACATTGAAAACTGAAATGTCTAATGAAACAATCACAGTAACAGATTTACCAATAAGTCATTGTACTGCCTAAGAATTCAGAGACGAGAGGGGGACAAAATGTAAAGTGAGACAAAATAAAAATGAAATGCCACCTTCATAAATAAATAAAAAACCAGTTACATTCTGCAAGCTAATGCAATTACTGTCTCCAATAGTAACATGGTAGCACTCACACTTTTGAGAAAACTAATCCTCCTATGCTTCATTAGTCTTAAAGTCACCAAGACTCCAAAGGAACATATTTTAAACAGCCGAAGGTGAGCACTGCTATTCATATATAGTAGCAAGTCAGTTTGTCAAAGTCAAAGCAACTTCTGCTGAGTTGTTTGTTTTGTTTTTGTTTTTACTTCCCATGTTTAATCAACAGAATCATGGGATTGGGAGGAAGGCAAATTGGAACATTTGTGTTCATTTCCCTGCTTTAAGCGAAACTGCAATTCTCTTTTATCTGCCTAACAAAATTCTGGAAAAATTCTAATGAATGAATTATGACATGAGCTCCACAGGATCAAAGTTCTTTGTTTTGTTCACTGACACATCCCAAATGTCCAGAAGAATATTGTGCACATAGTAAGCACTCAATAAATATGCTACTTAATTTGAATTAAATTTTAAAATGTGAAAAATATGCAGTGTAATGCAATTCTAAAATATGAGAAAAGTCAGTTTTATTTTTTAATTGATTTTTTAAAATGTAGATGGACTCAATATCTTTATTTTATTTTTTAAAATATTTTTATGTGGTGCTGAGGATTAAACCCAGTGCCTCACATGTGTGAGGCAAGCGCTCTACCACTGAGTTACAGCTCCAGCACCAATTCCTTGAAATTTTAAACCACAACTTCTGTTATAGGTCATGGTATTAATCATAACAAATAAATGGTCCTCCTATAAGCCACTTTTCTCAAGTCAGCTCTAACACCATAAATCATGTCTTTATCTCTAAACAAACATCACCATCCAGAGTACAGAATCAGAAGAAACTCCAAGGACAGATTGGTGTAGACTTTCATCTATTTTGATTACTTTTCTTCCTATGGGATTCACCTGGGCTATATTTGCATATTCATCTTCATAAAGAAGAATTGAAAATATTACTTAAAATTAAGGATGCCTATTTTTCTTTCAATTATGCTACAAAGGCAGTTTGACTAAATCAACCTCTCTTATCTATTTCAGAATTCTACCAGGTTTTTTTAAAAAGATAAATAAAAAGCAAGGAGAGGAAATGATATGAGGTGATTCTAGTCATATCATTTTTGTTCAAACGCGTGCAGGCAATATGCCTGGAAAACAGAACTAGGAGGAAACAAGAAGGCCCAGATTCAAGTGCTGGTTTTCCCTCTATCTTAACATGACTTTAGCCTATCCTGGAGATCTGGATCTGAGTGTCCTGGGCTGTGAAACATGAAGGTTTGATTCTAGTAGATGATGGTCTGTGAAATCCTTGATTGCTAAGATCCAGTGATTATAAGTGATCAAGCCAGATCACTAAGTAACTCTTTTCCATCTTTCATTCCTTCAACAGACACAGGTTGGACACCTTAGGAGAGTTAGACACCATTAGCTGTAACCTGCCATGATATTGGCAGGGAGACAAATTATGCGAGGGGTAGGGAGGGCTGTCGGATTTTAAAAGCGAGGGAGCTCAGACACCTTGGAAACAAATGTTTCTTCATTTGGCAGGCCTGAAGATCTTCCTGGCTGAGAGACTGGAGCTCCCAGACCTCAGCAAAGAATCAGGTAGGGGAAAGAAACTAAAGACAGACCCTTCAAAATGGAAGGGTTTGGTATAGAATGCTGAGCTGTGAGTTCTCATTGCAAAGTATCACCGATTTTTTTTTCCTCCCCAGATAGGAAGCAACTGGAGAAACTACGTTTAATCCTTTGAAAAATTTGAAGGCCAGTATATTTTTAAGACACCACAAAAAGTAAATAAACATTGTTTCAGGGCTGGATGGTTAAAAATTGCAGAGAACACTGAATGCAGGAGAAAACCGTTCTCTTTTGTATCGGGAAGTCTGCATTTGGAAACCGCGGGATATGGAGACCAAAGGCTCTCCGTCTCCAGTCACCTGTCCAGAAATTACGCCAAAGCGCGACGGGGCACAGACGGAAAGAATGGGCACGTGTCTCGGTCCTAACCCAACAAGCGTACCGAGTGACCCAAGTTGGGGTCGGAGACTCACGGCGCGCGCTGGGTACTGGATAGCATAGACAGAATGGAGCGTCCCGGTCCTCCGCCAGCTCCAAACTCATCCCTATCGCCCCACTGTCCCGCCACCCAGGAACCCTGTCTCGAAGGATGCCCGTGTCACCTGAGCCACCTCGCCCTTGGCACAGCCCACTCTGTCGGAAGAGCGAAGAGGGTGAGCGCAGCAGGGAGCTTCCCGGCCCGGTTCTAGGGATCCGGGGACCAAGTCGCTCTTAAGACCCAGTCTGGGACATCCTGGTGGGGCCAGATTGCAGAGTCCCTCAAACCATGCAGATGGCCCCACTCCCTACCCGATCTCCTGCCGCGCCGCCCGCAGCCCGGTCCCGCTGCGGCCTCACCTCGCGGGGACCGCTGCAGCCTTGGCGGTGGAGCGCCGACATGCCCCTAGGGCGCACCCGCGCGTCCCTGAGTGGTGGCCTCTTCCCTAGCCTCAGGCACCGCGGTCCGCGCTTCCGAGGGGCAGGGAGCCGACAGGGCGGAGGCTGCGGCGAGACTGAGGCCCCGGGCCCTGAGGGCAGCACCCGGGGAGGAGTGCGGCGCGGAGAAAATCCCACTGCTCAGCGCCCAGAACGCACTGCCTGGTTCACACCCGCCAGCTCCGCTGGGAACTGTGCCGGGCGGGCAAAAGGGATTTATCACTGGGATCCGCTCTCTGTGCTGGGGCTCCGCCAAGGGTGAGGGGCGCGGGGGAGGAGGGACGCCTCGTGGTTATGTAATGCATCAGCTCGAGCTGTGTCCCGAGCCAGCTCGCTCCAGGACTACCCGACTCTCCCTGGAACAACCGTGAGAGCCCCTGACCTAAACAAGCCAAGGGGGCTCAGTATTTTCAAAATGAACTTTTCCCCGAGGGGTCAAAGAGCAAGATCAGGAAAAAGGCACAAGTACTCTTAGGTGTCTCTGGTGGTGATCTGGCTCCTGCTAACCATTTCACAGCACAGAAAACTAATGCGCCAGAGCTTTAGTTAACAGCGTCGAACGGACCTACATTCAACTCTGCTAACAAGCCCATAACTTCCGGCGGTCCATTTATCTGAGCCTCAGTTTGCTCATCTGTACATTCATCTGCACAATGAAGGAAAGTAATAGCTCCAACTTCACTTGGTTGCTGAGAGTGAGATGCAGGGGCCCAGTACATAACATGCCCCCAGTAAATGTTGACTTAAAACCTAAAGTAGTCGTTCTAGGAGGTACTCCACATAGGCAGGTTTTAGGCTAACCTTTCCGTAAAACGCTCTTCTTATCAGAAGCAAACCCACTGAACTGATAAGTTCTGATTCCAACTTATTGGGGTCAGCATTCCCGCTACTCATAGTGACCCACTGACCAACAACACCTGAGAGCTTGTTAAAAATGCAGGCTATCAGGCCCACCACAAATCTTCTAAATCAGAATCTGCATTTTAACAAGATTCCTTAGAGGCTCAGATGTACATCGAAGTTCCTAAATAAATTTGACTTTTCTCGAAGAAGGGAAATAGAAAGTCACTGATACTAGCACTGTTTGCCACTTAGGGTTTTTTGTTTGTTGTTCCTGCACTGGAGATTGAGCTCAGGGCTTGGTTCATGCTAAGCGAGCACTCTGCCACTGAGCCACATCTCCAGCCCCACTTGGGATGTTTTCAGATTAGTGAAGTTCTTTCTCATTTTTCCTTCTGGTCATTTTACCTTTTCCCCTCCCCTCTCTTTCTTGCCCTTTAATTATAAATCTGAATTTAAGTCCTATTTTTCATTTGCAAAAACCTCTAAGCTAAATCTAAGCGAGGGCTAGTGAACATATGTTTAAAATACACATAAGAAGGAAGGAATACAGCTAGTGAAAGAATTCATTAGCATTGAAAATGAAACTCTAAAACAGGGCAGACTTGAGCCCTGAACTCCCAGTTGTCAAGGTCTTTAGGTTAAAGCCTGGAAT
Organism: Ictidomys tridecemlineatus; assembly: GCF_052094955.1. Classification (NCBI taxonomy): domain Eukaryota; kingdom Metazoa; phylum Chordata; class Mammalia; order Rodentia; family Sciuridae; genus Ictidomys; species Ictidomys tridecemlineatus. Next base: position 36,044,632 of record NC_135477.1, on the reverse strand, counting down.
ACCTTTGCATTTCATAAAATATCTTCTCTCAGTTAAATAATGTAGGACACCGGTTTTGTTTTATTTTGAGGATAGAAGGAAAACTCACTGGTTTCCTTCTCAGTCACCATTTGCAGGGCCTCAAACAAAGCCCAAAGCAAATATTTTGCTTCTTCCATTAAGTGCTGTGTGGTTGTTATTTTATTCTGAGAGTGTTCAGATTTGTTTTGCCTAACTCTGTCTCTGACAGAGTCTCATCCTTTAAGAGTTTGATAATTGTGTGTGGGGGCGGGTGATGATGATGATGGGGAGGAGGAGGAGGAGGAAGATAGAGAAGAAGAACAGAATAGTGTAAAGGAGATAGGCAGAGCCTGATATAGAAAGTTCACTTCCTGTGGGGTCCTCCACATAAATAGCTGTCAAAATAGCTGCTGCTGTGGATATGGGCAGAGAAAAGGAATGGCCTTTCTCTTAGGTTGGAGGACTGGAGGAACTGGGAAGGAGAGAGGAAAGCCCTTAAGCTCACACTCTGGGAGAAAAGTAAAGGTAGAACCCTAGAATCTAACCAGGCAGGAAGAGAGATGCAGTATCTGTTCTAAATAGCACTGTCCAATAGAGCTTTCTGTGATGAAAATATTTTCATAGTCCAACAGAGCTCTGAAATGTGGCTCTTTACTTTTACATTTTAATTAAATAATTAAATTGTAATTGGGTGGGAATTTTTTTTTTTTTTTTTGGCTTTTATTTGTTTATTGGTTGGTTGGTTGGTACGGGAGACTGAACCCAAGGGCTTCACCACTAAGCCACATCCTCAGCCCTTTTTAATTTTTTAATTTTGAGACAGGTTCTCACTAAGTAGCTCAGGGCCTCCCTAAGTTGCTGAGGCTGGCTTTGAACTTGTGAACCTCCTGCCTTAGCCTCCCAACAGTTAGGATTATAAGCAGGTGCCACTGCACCAAGCTTTAAATTCAGTTTGTGTGTGTGTGTGTGTGTGTGTGTGTGTGTGTGTATGTGTGTATATATTTTATTTGCTTGTTTTTAATGCTATTTGGCTGCACTAGCCACATTTCAAAGTGCTTCATACCAATGTGTGGCTAGTATCTACTGTACTGGGCAGCCCATAAACCATTTCTGGCCAATGATGCTTACAGGCCAGGATTTTGGTAAGGAAGTGAGTACAGATAAGGAGATTTTTTAAGACCTAGTGATTTGTTCAAAGGCCAACAGTGGAATAATAATTAAATCTGAACCACTGAGCCCTTGTGAGAGTTCACATGAGATAATCCAAAGAATGTACTTAACGCAATGCCCTGAACATAGTAAATATGTTATAGTTATTAAACCATCCTATTACTTAATGGTCTTTCTAAATTAAAAAAAAAAAAGTTGAGGGTGATAAAGATTATTTGTTTGGTCCAGCTTTAGTTCTTAACCTCTCTACGTCTTCTGTGTACTTCCCTACAAAAATCTAGTGTTATCAAAATGTATTGGTAAGTCAGGTTAGCAAGACCCCCTTGCGCCATATTTGATGACCCTGGAGATCTGACCAGGTTCCTTATCCTCTATCATTCCCCATGTGATTTCTGATTACTCTGACCTACCTTCAGCTAGAATCCTGTCAGGTCACTTTTACCACAATCTCTTTTACTTTATTTATTTACTTTTGCATTACAAGAATTGTAATGCGGGGCTGGGGATGTGGCTCAAGCGAGTAGCGCGCTCGCCTGGCATGCGTGCGGCCCAGGTTCGATCCCCAGCACCACATACAAAACAAAGATGTTGTGTCCACCGATAACTAAAAAATAAATATTAAAATTCTCTCTCTCTCACTCTCTCTTTAAAAAAAAAAAATTGTAATGCAACACAATCTCCTTTACGCATGATATTTCCTCCAGCCCTTCTCCATCTTTTCCCTTAGCTGTCAATTTCCATGCTGTATTTGGAGTAGAACCCATTCTCTTTTACTGCAGATCCCTCTGCTTGTCAATGGTCCTGAATTGTCATCCTTATCATGGTCTAATAAGTGTCACTGAATCATTTTTTTCTTTAGCAGGGGACATGGTACTATAGTCACATCATTATTTTTTTAATATTTATTTTTTAGTTTTAGGTGGACACAATTCGTTTTGTTTTGTTTTGTTAATTTTTATGTGGTGCTGAGATTCGAACCCAGTGAGCCACAACCCCAGCCCCACATCATTATTAATTAAATAACCTTTTTCTGATGTGATCAGCTGATCTGGCACCTCAGCTACCATTAATAGCTGCACTCCATATCCCTCCCTTCCCTTTTCTCCCTAGAATTGAGTGCTACCTGTATTATTCTAGCCTGGAGGCATAGCATATTTGGTCAAATCCCTACCATTTGCAGGCAATAAATAACAAGTATCTTAACTAAAATCCTATTGTACCATCGGTGCAATTAATTTTCAGATGAGATTCTGAGAAGCATTCACCTTAGGGTACATGCATTATGGAAGGAATTGTTTGCTCTTGTTATTTGGTCAGCAGAGAAAGAGAGAGAGAAAAAATAAATAAAAAGAACATTGGGGCCTGGGGATGTGGCTCAAGCGGTAGCGCCCTCACCTGGCATGTGTGCGGCCCGGGTTCGATCCTCAGCACCACATACAAACAGCGATGTTGTGTCCGCCGAGAACTAAAAAATAAATATTAAAAAAAAAAAAGAACATTGGCTCCAGATAAGGAGAATTTGGAGTGTTTACATCAGAATGAAGGCTACCAAAAGGTTGGAGGTTGGGATGGAAGCTTAAGGCTTTTGCCTAAATGGAATTAGAAATTTCATTTTTAAGACTAATAAGGATTTTAAGAATAACTACAAGCAGCCTAAGTAAGGCGTAAGTATTTTATTCTGTCAGCTACACAAACTAGGGCAATACATAGACATAGTGAAACTCTTATCTGGATATCAAGAAACATAGATTTCTGAATAACTGTCCTCTTGGACTACTGTTCATCTGACTTCTTTACATCTTGGCCTCTGGACACCTTTCGTATCCACTCTCTTGACTGTTTTCTTTGACTTCCTTTTTTACTACTTCACTTATCAGCATTTTCTTAGAAGTCAGTGCCTATTTCTTGACTCTATTTATTATTTGTTGATTTATTTTTGGTGGTGCTGGGATCAAACCCAGAGCCTCGTACATGTCAGGCAAGTGCTCTTCCACTGAGCCACATCCGCAGCCCCTGCTCTCCTTTCTGGATACATATCTCAATTCCCCTTCTCATGACTGCTGTCAGCAACACTGCATTTCCAGTTCTGACCTCCCTCTGAACTCCACTTCTTGTCACCAGACACCCAGTGGATGTTTCCACTTGCATTCTCCCCCCCCACCCCCACAACATCACTTCAAATTTTAAAATGTCAGGAACTGAAGTTATCACAGCCTTGTTCTCTTAGCTCCTCAGTAACTCAAGTTTCTCCTTTCCAACCTCACTGTCTTGATCTCTGATGCTAAAATTCTCCATCTGTGATGACTTAAGTCATGGAATCATTTCAATCCATTTTTCTTCTTCCTGGAGTCATGGTATAACTGAAAGATGTTGACTTTACGATCAGAGGACCAAAATAAAAATCTTTCTACCACTTTTTAGCAGTATGAGCCTAGGAAATTTCTTAAGGTCTGACCCTCAGATTTCTCATCCACAAAATGAGGCCATTATTATCATTCCAAAAACATTGATTGAGCAGCAACTTATCCCAACCTCTGTACCAATTAGGTTACTGTCAATCTCTGAACTGCTGATACTTTGGACTTGGTGATTCCTTTACTGTGAGGCTGCCCTGTACATTGTAGAACATTCCACAGCATCCCTGGTCTCTCTCTACCTATTAAATTCCAATAGTAACCCCATCATCAAGACAATCAAAATTGTCTTCTGACACTGCTAAATGTCCCTATGGGGTGAGCGCAAAACTGGAGGAGGACATAGTGCCTTCTCTGAGTGCTTCAGGGATAAACCCAGAGATGACAAAGGGAAAAGTGGCTGAAGCTTGACCTGGACCACCACTGGAAGGACATGGATGTTGTTTTAGTCAGCTTTTGTGCTGATAAGAACAACTTTAGAGGAGGAAATGTTTATTTGAGGTCTCAGGCTATAGACAGCTGGCTCCATTCCCCCTGGTTCAAGGTGAGACTGAACATCATGGCAGAGGAGTGTAGAAGAGGGAATTGGCTCACATAATGATCAGAAAGCAGAGACACCATTCACCAGATACAAACACCCCCCAAAGCCACACCCCCAGTGACCCACCTCCTCCAGTCAGACCTACCTAAGGCCAGTCACCACTCAGTTAATCCCAACAGGGATTAATTCACTGATTGGATTAAGGGTCTCATAGCCCAATCATTTCTCCTCTAAACCTTCTTGCATTGTCTCAGAAAAGAGCTTTTGGGGGGAACCTCACATCCAAACCATAACAGAGGTCCACTACTGGTTCATAAAGCTCCTATCAAGGTGAGGTGTTCTCTGAAAAATCACAGGTGAAAGAACATTTTTTTTGGAAAATGAAATTTAGATTGTCTTATTTTGAATTACTATTTGTTAGAAAATACTATTCTTTAATTTAAACATCACTACGCTTCTTATATTACATTTTCTTAACAGTTTTATCTCCCCGTCTATTGATAGGGCTCTGCAGTCTCAGATTCCCTCATGCATGGAGCATTAGAACAGCCAGGGTTCCATTACTTTAGTTTCTCCCTGCCCATCTCCACAACTAACCTTCCTGACACTATTTGTGCCCGGAATTCTTTCTACCAGAAACTCTGGTGGTTCCTATTTCCCATATTTACTTCACCGAAATGAAAATAATTTTCTGGTTGGCTTCTTTCATCCAGCCTTCTTTATTACCATGCTCCTGGACACTAACCATCACCCTTTGTTCACAGCCTTCTTATTTCATGAAATCACAGTGCCTAGGTTTTACCCACATTCTTTCCCATGTCTGCATGGCCTCTCCTTTCCCTCTCTTCTGCCTGTAGAGATCTGACAACATCCTTCAAGGTCAAATTCCAATCTCAACTTCTATTGGTGTCTGTAACTTGTTTTGAAAGGCATCAAAAGTATAAGATGATTAATGGGTAGAGAGAGATGGATAGCTGTGTAATAAATCAAATTTACTAAAATATTGACCTAGAATCTAGGAAAAATATAGAGATATTCGTGGTGGGATTCTTCCAATTTTTTCTATTTCAAACTTTCATAAGAAAATAAAAAAATAGTAAAACTAAAGAAATAAGAAAATGAAAAATAAGTATCCCAATTTTCCCACAAAGCTCCACCCCCCATAAATCTAGCCATAGTCATCAAGAACCCAAGTTTTGGCATCAGATCTGGGTTTAAGGCTCAGCTCTATCTCTTGCTAGCCGGGTGTCCTTGAGTAAGTTACACAACAACTCAGAACTTGAGTTAGTGCATTTATTTCCCTTCTTCATAAGACCTTGGTGAAGGTTCAATAGGATTTTAAACTTGAAAAGTGCTTAGCACAGTCATTGAAGCATAGCATTTAATAAATGTTACTTGAAAATACAAAATCCCTCCCTTGAACACATAGAGAATAAACTATTTGATGACAGGAATCTTCTGACCCATTTACCACTCCCGAAGGCCCACAGAATAGAAATGTAATAAATCTTTGCAGAATGAGTGAATGCCAGTTATGTGTCACCTTTATTGATCACCACTGTTGTTCTTCTCTAATAGATCCATTCACTTAGTGTTTATGAAGCATTTATCATGAACAAAGCCAGCAACCACTGGCAGAACCCACATGTAACCCAATACTTCATCCCTGACATCAATAGTGTCCTAGCTGGGTGCTGCTGTGCAGTTTAAAGTGCTCTCTGGGCCATCTAAAACCCTTCTGAGGATATGTCTAGAATAGGAATAAATGTGCGGAGAATGAGAGATGAAGAAAATTTACTCATCTAGTCCTCCTGTCACCAGAGCAGTTCTAGTAGAAGGGGACCTTGATTCGAGACAAGGGAGGTCCTTATCATATGTGATAGAAAAGAATTTCGGCGTGTGCCAGTCAGAGATAAAGACAAATTTATCAAAGAAAGCAGATGTACATTCAAGAGAGATTGCAGGTTGTCACAAGGGAGAGACATTTTGATGGTAAAGCAAGCAACACATATTCAAGGGAGAATGGACCATCTTCAGAGAGAGAGACCGCAAGCCATTGGTTTGGGTGTTGATATTTATATAGAGACAGGAGCAAGGGGCTGGACCAGAGGTGGAGTTAAAGGGTAGTTACTTAATTTTGTGCCAGTTTTCCCTGTGCTTGCTATTACTTGCCCTCCGGTTACTTTTTGCAGGCAAAGGTCAAGGGTGCCAGCCAAGGGCACAGGCTGAGGATAAGTTCTGGGTTGCTCAGAAATGTTTATTTTGCATTTTATAAGTTCCTTAGTGTTTCCTGAATTCCAGCTGCTCATGGGCACTTCTCTTTTGAGACTCAGTCACTTTTTCTATGTCTCCCAAATTCTCTCTCGCTCCAACCAGCTCTGGAATATGAAAAAAGGAAAGTGATAAACTCCCCATGGTCTGACCCACAAACTTTCTGTCCTACCTTTTCTTGATCTCATTGGGTCAGCACATGGGCTTTTTCTTCTCCTCCCCCCTCCTCCTTCCTCCCTCCTCCCTCCTCCTCCTCTTCTTCCTCTTCCTCTTCCTCTTCTTCATTCAATAATATCAGGCTACTTTCTAGTTAATGTATTCAGACTCATCTCTTCTGTCATTTTTTTTCTGGAAATATGTGCTTGGTTTTAGCATTTTGTTTCCCCAAATTTTATTTAAATAAAATTAATTAATTTCTTTAATGTTAAGAGCAATTATTTGGAGGGAGAGTTGTGAGGATATTTTTTGAGTACCTATCATGTCCCAGGCCTTATGTGTTATTTTATTCAACTTGCACAATACGTCTTCTTATGTGTTATTTTATTCAACTTGCACAATACGTCTTTTCCAACTGAGGAAAAAGTGGCTCAGAATGGTTAAAGAATTTGTCCAGTTTCAAACCAGGACTGTCTAATTCTGGGGCGGATTGAGTGTGAAAATAGCTGGGATTCTCCACCATCCCTGTTTTCATTTTCTTTGCAATGTGACTTTGTAGCTCCTCCTAACAGGAAGTGGGGCCCATTTCCACACCCTATAAATTGGATCACTCCTTGTCACTAGTTAGATTCAGTGCAAAGCTAACAACCAACCAGTGTGCTGAAACATCTGGTCTATAGAGGCTCTGTGCACAGTACAATGGCATTTTAAGACATGACTTCTGTCTTCAAGGAATCTATAAGCTAACTGGAAATATAAATAGCCATGTAAATGGGAGTGATTGAATAACAATAAAGGGTTTCAAGAACAACAAAGAATTTCTTACTGAAAGGGTAAAGTTTCCAAGCTGGAAAGCTTGAATGTAAAAGATTAGGTATTATTAAATTCCTCTGTTACACCCAGAACCTGGAATTCCTGAGATAGTTAAAACAATGCCCTACTGGCCATTTAGCCTAGGGCCCTGTGCAGTTTGTCACAGGGCCCGAACAAATCAGTTTGAATGTGTAACCCGCTTAGGAATGACCAATCACCCCCGCCGGACCTGTTCCCGCCAATGAATGTGCCAATCACGTCTCAGAGTTGTTGTTCAATTTTCCCTCACCTCATGATGATTTGTTCTGATGTATGCAAAGCCCACCACCCTCTCCAAAAAGTGTACTTAAGCTCTGCTTGATCTTTGCTCTGGGCTCTGGGCTGCTCTCCCTTCTTGAGTAAGCACGGAGCCCCAGCGCGCTGGAATGGATCCCCAATAAATCCCCTTTTGCCAATTGCATGGAGTAAGTCTCTTGTGTGGTCTCTCCCTCCGACGCTCCGCCGGACCCCTCTTACATTACCATAAGAAAGAGTATTTGATCCTTTCGATAAAGGACATCTACTTTTGCTGGGACAATGAAGAAAAGTAGATTGCTTGGGAGAGAAGTTGGCAAGCCATAGGTGGGGCTCGTGCCCCCTCTTGGAGCATTTGAATAAGCAAGTAGGAAAGTAGTCTTGATTGAGCAAACTGCATACAATAATATTTGCAGTGGAAAAGTTCGAGGTGTATTTGGAAGTGAGTAAATAAGCCATTTCAATGAGAACTGGGAAAATCAATAGGACAAAGAGACTGATTAGATATGGAGTGGAAGAGACTGGGAGAAGCCCCTGTGACTCATAGCCAGGAGGAAGTGGATCATTAACAGCTTGTGAACTATTCAATATTGGACACATGGAACTTGGGGTGGCAATGAAATACCCAGCTAGTACTGGAAATTCAGATCAGGGGCCATGGGGGGAATCTCTGGGCCAGAAAAAAATTAGTGCCTCAGAGGTGAGATGAAGCTAGAGCAGCTGCGCAAGGACTGGCCCTTGGGGAATACCTGCAAGGTCTAGTGAGGGAGATAAGAAAGATACAGGATGGAACAAATACCGCATGGCTTCTGTAAGTATGATAATCACAGAGGGAAGGGCAGGCCGTGCACCAGCAAAAGACCACACAGTCTCATTCTTTCTTCTTCATTTTTTTTTTTTCCTTCACAGGAACCACCAAAATTTTTGTGTTTAATAACAAAGAGCACAACTGACCAAGTTCCAAACCTGGAGGTCAGGAGAGAGAGATCACTCTAAAAACTAATTGCATAGTATGTGGTAAGAATGCACTATAACATAAAAACTTGTTTACACATAGTAGTTAGTTGCAAAAATGTCATTCTGTCTTCTCTTGGCTTGGAAAAAAGGTGTTCCAGTGTAATTAGCAACCTACAACTCTTTTGTGTAGCAGGTATCATGTTTTCACCTTCCAGTTCTTCTACCCCAGCCCAGTGTCAGGAGGTCTGTGATATTTTTTCCACAGATCATCGAGGTGACTGCTCGTACCGTTAATTCTTCCAAATATGTGCTTGTACGTGACCTGAAATTTATCTTGCATCTGCTGCAGGAGTGTCTGCACCACTCTGGTGAAGTCATGTACCATCTTGAGATCAGTCTCGGCCATGTTCTCAGTTCCCAGTTTGGCTACAATGTCTCAGACCATCACCCACACTTCCATTTGTCCACCAACAAAGGCTCTTTCAAGAAAGAATGAGTGATAAGTGTTACAGGGCTGGGCCTTCCAGGAAACTGAAGCAATATGAAGACCTCCCCCCATTAAGCCCCAATTCTTTTGGTCAATCAGAAAGATTTCAGACAGTTCGCTCAGATTAACAGTTTATTAGAAGGGATGGGAAAGGGGTAAAGGGAACACTCTCAAAGGAGAGAGTGGGTCCACTCTGAAGAGGAGAGGGACAATGTGACTCTCCTGTTGAGAGCCACAGTTTAGTCTGAATGAAGCCTGGCATTTTGCTAGAGGGAATGGTTGAAAGGTGACCCTGCTTCGGGAATAGGGTGGCTCCAGGAATAGGGTGGCTCCAGGATTAGGATGGATCCTGCTGGGAATTGGGTGGCTCCAGGATTAGGATGGATCCTGCTGGGAATTGGGTGGCTCCAGGATTAGGATGGATCCTGCTGGGAATAGGGTGGCTCCAGGATTAGGATGGATCCTGCTGGGAATAGGGTGGCTCCACGATTAGGGTGGATCCTGCTAGGAATAGGGCGGCTCCAGGATTAAGGCGGACATCAGGATAACATCAGACTTTCGAGTCCCCACTGCTAAGACAATTTTAGATTACTTTGGCCCATGCTAACTTGTTCTAATTGGATTCTTAAACATAAATTCTTACAAATTTTATGGTTAGGAGGAATTATCCTTGTCTCCCTGAGTTCTGGGATCTGGTCTGTTAAAAAGGCCACAAAAGTTTCCTCCTTCTTCAAGCTAACTTGGGTTCCTCTTATCAACACTATTTGGGGCCTCCATTTCTTCTGCAGGTAACAGGTAGTTTGCAGAGAAATGTGGCATTATCTTGTCCTCTTAAGCAGGTAAATTGCTTCTTCGAAAAGAAAGCATGTGGGGGTCAGCACAGTGGGCTCATTTTATAGAATTATTCCCTTCAACTCATGTTCCCACCTCTTAAATCTGATCTTTTTGAACCCAGAGGTGCTTAACAACTGAGCCACATCCACGGCCTTTTTTTTTTTTTTTTTTTTTTTTTTTGAGACAACTCCTTAAGTTGCTTAAAACCTTACTGTGTTGCTGAAGCTGGCTTTGAACTTGCTATCCTGTTGCCCCAGCCTCCTGAGCTGAATTATAGGGGAGGATGTCTGTGCTTGGAAAGATCAGACCATTTTTGTAAGTCATTTGAAGGGAGGGATGGTGCCCACTGAACCATTCATCTGCTAACAGCAGAAACACAAGTGAAGACCAATTAAACTTGTTTAAAAAAGGGACATAGCCAGCTTTGCTGGGGTTGATTTACCCTTTCTGACTCTCTCTGTTGATCTTCTCAAATGAATTAATTAGCAAGTTTCTACTTCACCTTTATTCATTCAGAAAATGCAAATTGAAGAAAATATTTGATCAGGATAAAGCCAAAGCAAATGAATAAGACATCCAGATAAGTAACACTGGCCAAATCCTCATTACTGTCTATGCTCTAAGTACATCTTGTGTTATCCAAATTACACATACCAGATACCATTGTGTCTGCTTCCTTCCACTGAGACACAAGTTTATGTGTTCATCTTAATTAGTTCTCATGGTTCTAGATAAGACTATGATAACATCACTAAGTTAATAAATCACAATTTATTCAAGCATCTTGAAGAACCAAAGAGCTTCTAGCAATATAAATAATAACTATCATTAATTATATTTTATTCTAATAGAATGTGAAGTGTGGAGAAGCATAACATGACAAAAATGCTAGCTTGTTTTTGTTTCTGCAAACTTTAGAAACAGTAAACTGAATCCCAGTGGCTTTAGAGTGTTTTCCATCCAATTTGAAGTTTTACTTATTTATTTATTATTACTATTATTTTAGGACTGGGAATTGAACCCAGGGGTGCTTTATCACTGAGACAAATTCCCAGCCCCCTTTTAAAAAAATTTTCTCATTTTGAGACAGGTTATTGCTAAATTGCTTAAGGCCTTGCTAAATTGCTGAGGACAGCTTTGAATTTGCAGTCCTTCTGCCTCAGCCTCCTGAGCTGCTGGAATTACAGGTGTGCACCATCACGCCCGGCTCAATGTGAGTTTTTTTGTTGTTGTTTGCATTTATCATGTTTGGTTCTAAACTATCTGGCTCAATGAGAACCAAAATGGTGCCCATCACATTTGCAGTCATATTCCCAGCACCTAGCGTGGTGCCTGATGTATATTTAGGATTCAATTATTGGATGAATGAATGAAAGGATTCAAAGTTTTCAAGGTGTGGAAGTCCCTAAGACAAACAAGTTAAAAACTTAGCAAGACATCTGCCATTGGCTTTCCTCTTTGAATTTCAGTTTGACACAAAAATTAGCCAGGTGTGATAAACATTCAAAGAAGTAGCACTTTCTTTGGAAAAAAAAATATTCCCTGGTTCCATAAAATGAACACTGAATGCATTTGAAATGGACCCCAAATTTGCAGTTCTTACTGAATTCACTTGAATGTGTTCCTTCATCCACTCATTCAAATCCACATATTTATTGTGTTTCCTATGTGATATTGGACCATTCTTTTTAATTTAATAGTAAAATCTGTATGTACTTCTTTTATTAGATTCATAAAATACTAATTTCTGACTTGCCCAGGATTTCTTGTGACATTATCTTGTATCTGTTTTCCAACACACTGTTGTGTTGGTAACAATTCATATTTGACAGCATCATCCTGGTGCCTGCTTGTAATACAGGACAGTCAGGGTAGCAGAGCTTTGGTCTTCTCATTAGCCTTTCTGCAATAATCCTCATTTTCCACATTAGGTCCACAGTACAGTCATTATTTGTATAAATCACACACTTTCAAATCATCTTAGCATGAATATTGCCAAGGAGCATGACTCATCTCAATCCCAAATTATTTCAACAGTTGTGTCAATAGCTATTAGACATATTCCCCACTTTTTGTAGCTATTTTATGACTAAATGAAAGGAATATAGATTTTGTGATAACATTGAGCAATTCCTTAACTTCTCTGAGTCTATCAACTCATCTGTAAAATTAAGGGATTGAATTAGGTTATCAGTTAAACTCCTAGACAATGATACAAGGTTAGGTCTCCAATGAGCTTGGATTGACCCTCAAAGCATTTTAAAAAATTCTCATTTATTGATAAACTTTTTAAATTGGGAGAGTTTCTATGAAAGTCTGGATTCCTGGTTTCTTTTGAAAAATCAAAATCTGAGTTCCCTGGAAAAATCTAGACTCAGGGACTCCCTGCCTGGTTTGCCCATTCTTTTATTCACAAACGTCAAGGGAGGAAGGCACAACTTACCCACCTCACTTCTGATAGTACCTGAGGATGATCATACCCCATGCTCTGTCGTGGCAAAGTTCAGCAGGAGACAGAGAACCAGGTCCAGGAAGGGAAGCCCTTTTATTAGTCTAGAAAACTCTGTAAGGAAACAGGAAAACAAGAGACCCCACTTGTACCCTACCTTTGCTTACCACTCATGCTGTGGGTGGGGGGTGGGGGGCGGGAAGACAACAAAGTGGTTTGCCAGGTCATCTCATTCCTCTTGTTTTTTTTTTTTTGTTTGTTTGTTTGTTTTAATCTAGATTTCCAGAGCGATACTTCCTCTTTGGTGACTCCAGGATAAGGGGTGTGTGTGTGTGTGTGTGTGTGTGTGTGTGTGTGTGTGTGTGTTATAGTGAAAGGAGGAGTTGCTTTTGGTTGTTAAAAAAAAAAAAAAAAAGAGAGAGAGGAAAGGAGGGAGGGATGGAGGGAGGGGAAAGAGAGAGAGAGAGAGAGAGAGAGAGAGAGAAAAGAAAGGAAGAAAATTGTAGTCTATTGCAGCCTAAGCTGACTGAGAGAACACCTGTTCTTCACCTAATGGCAGTCCTCACCTGGCCCCTCTAGGCATCTGAGTTTCCACTAGGTATTTCCAAATCCCCTTTCACCTTCGTAAATCTATTTCCAAGATAATTCCCAAGATCAAGTTTCAAGGCTGTCAAACCTATGTCAGCAGGTATATTCTGCCCCCAACCTTCTCCTGGTGGAAGATCCACCAGGCTAAATACCGGGATCCCCACTTAGATCCCAGAAAACTTCCCAGCACCTATAAGGCAGTCAGTAAATGTGGAATGAAGTGTTCCGGGTTAGCAATTATCTCTGAAAGGGGCCCACAGTGATTAATAAAGCAAATTAGTATTTAAGAGGGCACAGACCGTTCCCTTAATTATAATATCGTTATGCCTTATGTTACCCAATAGAGAGGGATAGTCAGTTTAAATTGCTTTGTCTTAAATATTTTGACTGAACCCAATAGAATAAAGAACTTGCTTCTTTAATGCTAGGCTTTAAAACGCATTTAACGGGTATTCAATATTTTAAAGGGAGCCAGGGTCGGAAAGTTGAGACAACAGCATCCTCTTGTGTTCACCACTGGAACTTCCCACACCTTTATCTGCTGATGACCTGTGACCAGTCAATAAAACCAGTCGGGGCACTAGGTTTGATGCAACACAACAGAACACACAGGGTCCTGCCATGTCGATAGAGAAACTGTGGAATAAATCTGACCCAACGTTCCTATGTATATATTAATATACCACAGTGAATCTCACCATCATGTGCAGTCACAAGACAATAATTTAAACAAAATTATAAATAAATAGAAAGATCAGTAGAGGGAAGGAAATGGGGTGGGAGGAAGGGAAGGGGGAAAAGTAGTGGGGACTGAATTAGAACAAATTATATTCTATGCTTTTATAATGATATCAAAATGAATTCTATTGTCATGTATAACTAAAAAGAATCAATAATAATAATAAAAGGGCTGGGGATGTGACTCAGTGGTAGAGCATTTACTTAGCATATAGAAGGCCCTAGGTTCAAACCCCAGTACTGCCAAAACATGAAAAATAAAATACAATAAAATTAGCTATCAAGCCATGAAAGGACACCCAAGAAATTTAAATGCTTTTTTTTTTTCTTTTCTCTAGCAGTACTGGCATTGAACCCAGGGGCACTTAACCACTGACGCACAATCCCAGCCCTTTTTTTAATATTTTATTTAGAGACAGCATCTCACTAAGTTTCTTGCAGCCTACTAAGTTGCTGAGGCTGGCTTTGAACTTGCAATCTCCTGCCTCAACCTTCCCTAGCCACTGAGATTACAGGTGTACACCACTACACCGTCACTTACTTTTTAAAAAAAACAGGGTGCTAGGGTGAGCAGCCTTAAATGCACTTTACTAAGCAAAATTAGTCAATGAGAAAGTGCCACCTACTGTTTAAATCCAACTGTGTTGGTGTTCTGGAAACAGCAAAGCTGTGGAGATTGTAAATTATCAGATTAGTGATTACCAGAGCTTCAGGCAGGTGTGGGCAGTGGGGAGAGATGAATAGGTGGAACATAGGGCAATTTTAGGAAAAGAAAACTGTTATGTATGATACTGTAATGGTGGACACATGATATTTTTTATTTATTTCAACCCACAGAATGTACAACACACAGCATGAACCCTAATACCAACTTCAGACTTTGGGTGATAAGGACATGCTGATTTTGGTTTAACTGTAACAAATGTGCCTCTCTAGTGTAGGATGTTGATTGTGGGAGAGGATGTTGGAGGGGAGAGCATATGAGACTGTCTGTACTTCCTGGTTAATTTTTCTGTGAACCTAAAATATCCTTAAAAATGATGTCTGTTGAGAAAGTCTGGTATTCAAATTCCAGCAGAATGCAATCTGAGGATTCTTGTGCTTCTTCATATTCCTTGTCATCCCAGGAACAGGAATATTCATAATAATAAAAGGCAGGTGACAGAAAATCCAAGTGATAAAGAAAAGCATGCTTTAGGAGGCTGTCGTATTTGAAAAGGTATCAATAAGTAATTATTTCTGGAGAAGAGATTGAGAAAACTGTTTCATCTGACTTCAGACTTCAGAACAAACTAGCAATCCTAACAAATAAGCTGTCTGGATGAACAGAGAATAAAGGTTGTAGAAATTTCCCAGGACTGCATAAGCCCACCAAACAAATATTTGCTGAACACCCAGATGAAAGGCACTGGAACTGAAGTAGTAAATAATATTATGGAGTTATAAGGAAGAATTTCATGCTCCTCTAACTTTGGATGTTTCCAATAGGGTTTAAGTACTTATAATTCTCTGCAAGATCATGTGGCCATGGTGTTCTTATCAGAGCTCTGTGCAGAGAACAATCTTTTTTTCAAAACCTCAACACCCTTAGGCCCCAACTTCCTTAACAAGACTCCTAAAGAACAAGAAAAAAAATCAAGAATTAATAAATGGTATGGATTCAAACTTAAAAGCTTCTTCTCAGCAAAAGAAACAATCAATGGGGTGAAGAGAAAGCCAACATTTTGGGAGCAAATTTTTGTCACACACACATCAGATAAAGCACTAATCTCCAGGATATATAAAGAACTCAAAAAACTTAACACCAGGGCTGGGGATGTGGCTCAAGCGGTAGCGTGCTCGCCTGGCGTGCAGTGCGGCCCGGGTTCGATCCTCAGCACCACATACCAACAAAGATGTTGTGTCCGCCGAGAACTAAAAAATAAATATTAAAAATTCTCTCTCTCTCCCCCCCTCACTCTCTCTTAAAAAAAAAAAAAAACAAAAAACTTAACACCAGAAAAACAAACAACCCAATCAATAAATGGACTACGGAGCTAAGCAGACACTTCTCAGACAAAGATATATAATCAATGAACAAATATATGAAAAAATGTTCAACATCTCTAGTAATTAGAGAAATGAAAATCAAAACTACTCTAAGATTTCATCTCACACCGGTAAGAATGGCAGTTATCAAGAATACAGACAACAATAAGAGTTGAAGAGGATGTGGGGGAAAAGGCACACTCATACCTTGCTGGTGGCACTGAAAATTGGTGCAAACAATCTGGAAAGCAGTATAGAGATTCCTTAGAAAACTTGGATTGGAACTACCATTTGACCCAGGTATCCCACTCCTCATCCTATACCCAAATAACTTAAAAAATCAGCATACTATATTAATGCAGCTACATCAATGTTTATAACAACTCAATTCACAAGAGCTAAACTGTAAAAGCAATCTAAATGCCCTTCAGTAGATGAATGGATAAAGAAACTGTGGTATATATACATAATGGAATATTACTCAGCATTAAAAGAGGATAAAATTATGGCACTTGCATAATTTACTTGCAGGTAAATGGATGTGGTAGGAGAATATCATGCTAAGCAAAGTAAGCCAATCCAAAAACAAAAAAACAAAAAACCGAAATGGTCTCTCTGATAGGTGGTTGCTGATCCATAATGGAGGTGTGGGGGCTTGGGAAAAATAGAGAACCTTTGATTAGGCAAAGAGGAGGAGAAGGGATATGAGGGCAGGAAAGATGGTGGATTGAGATGGACATTATTACCCTAGGTACATGTATGACTGCAAATATGGTGAGACACTACATCATGTACAATCAGAGAAATGAAAAGTTGTGCTGCAATTGTATACAATGAATCAAAATGCATTCTGTTGTCATATATACCTAATTAAAATTAATTAATTAATTTTAAAACCCTCAATACCCTGAATCCCATTCCACAAGACCGTCAAAGGATTGCTGTATGCAATTTTGCCTTGTCTATCATTTTAGAACTAGTCTATCTGGAAAATATTGATAATAATAGCTTGCATTTTCTGGAATATACACATTTGCAAAACACCTTTCTGCATTTTGCTAGTATCCACTCATTTGGTCTGCTTAATATTCAACCAATAAGGTGAATATTATTGTCTTCTTCAAATTCATAGATACAGTCATCTTGATCCTTGACAAAGATGTCAAAAACACATTGGAGAAAAATAGTCTTTTAAATAAATAGTGCTAGGAAACAGGATATCCATAAATAGAAGAATGAAATTAGATCCCTATCTCTCGCCCTGAACAAAAATCAATTCAAAGTAGATCAAAGACCTAGGAGTTAAATCAGAAACACTGCAACTGCTAGAATAAAACAGAGCCAACACTCCATACCGGCACAGTCACTGATTGCCTTAATAAGACACCTCAAGCTCAAGAAAACTGGAAATCAGTCGATGGAATAGCATGAAAGTAAAAGACTTCTCACAGAAAAGGAAATAAGTACATGAAAAAAGAGTCTACAAAATGGGAGAAAATCTTTGCCAGCTCCTGGTCCAACAGATTAATATCCAGAATATCTAAAGAACTCAAAAAACTTAACACCAAAAGAACAAACAACCCCGTCAAAAGTGGGCAAATGAGCTAACCAGGTATTTCTCAAAAGAAAAAAATACAAATAAACAACAAATATATAATAAGTGTCCAATATCCTTAGCAATCAGGGAAATGCAAATCAAAACTATACCAAGATTTCATCTCACCTCAGTTAGAATGGCAGGCATCAAGGATACAAATAATAATTGCTGGTGAGGAGGTGGGGACAAGGTACACTCATGCATTGTTGGTAGGACTGCAAATTGGTACAACCACTTTGAAAAGCAGTATGGAGATTCCCCCAAAAGACTAGGAATCAGGGTCTGGGACTGTAGCTCAGAAGTAAAGCATTGACCTAGCCTGCCTGAAGGCCTGTGGTCAATCCCCAGCACCATGAATTAATAAATACCCTATGTCCATGTAGGATTATACCACAATGAACCCCAGTTTTATATATATAATAATTGATGGGAGATCAGTAGAGTTGAGCAAGAGGGTGGGGGAGGGAGAAAGAGAGAAAGGAAAGGCACTGAGAATAAGACTCAGCAAATTATGCACATGTGCAAATGTGGCATAATGAATCCCACTATTAGGTATAATGATAATGCACCAATAAAAAAATATTGTCTCCTTTGAGGAGACAAGGCCCAGGTAATTCTGTTACTAGGCATCAGCTTATGTGGGGGAAGCAGTCTGACCACTCTGTCTACCATCTCTAAATGACAATAACTAGCACTAGAGCTTCCAAAAATAGTTCTGCAAGTTGTTCATTAAGCAAGGTTGCTGCCCAAGGAGGTGCGTGTGGATAGAAATCCAGTCCCCACCCAACCTGCTAAACTGGATCTGCAGGGCCTCAACTGCCCAGAGGTCTTTACCTTGTTATCCCAAAGTTGCCAGCTGAAGTCTTTGTGTGGATCATCTCATGTAATTCTGTCTATCCTGTTTTCAAGATCCCGCTTCTTCCTACACATGCAAAGAGCTCTGGATTGCTTATATTTTGGAAAATTCAAGTCACTTGAATTATTTGTAAACTTAGCTATGAACAACACCTGTCAAAAGATGATTACTTCTGGACTGGGGCTGTGGCTCAATGGTAACGAGCTTGCCTAGCATCGTGAGGCACTGGGTTAGATTCTCAGCACCATATATAAAATAAAGGTCCATCAACAACTAAAAAATATTTTTTTAAAAAAATGATTACCTCTTGGGCAACTTTAATTAAGCAGCTGTGTCAACTAACAGAGAATGTATAACTTGTAACAGGCTGGTAATAATATCAAAACTTAAACTATCTTAAACTCATTTTAGTAGTAATATTTTTGTCTATTCATTTAAGAATTCAGTGGATTTAATAATTCACTTGCTGTATTTTTTTGAGGGCCAGGTAAGAAGAATTTAATAAACAAGGAAACTGTTGTTACCCTAAAGCAAAACCTGGTCAACTGAGGGAAAAATACAGGAAATGGAATTTGCTTATTGTTTCACATTATATAATTTTTTTTGGAACCATGGATTGAACCCAGGAATTCTCAACCACTGAGCTACATCCCCAGTCCTTATTAATATTTTAGAGACAGGGTCTCACTGAGTTGCTTAGAGCCTTGCTAAATTGCTGAGGCCAGCTTTGAATTTGCAATTCTACTGCCTCAGCCTCCCAAGCCACTGGGATTACAGATGTGTACCACCATGTCCAGAACATTATATACTTCTTTAAGGCTTATAACATGTCAAAATTCATATTGGGGGCTGGGGATGTGGTTCAAGCGGTAGCGCGCTGGCCTGGCATGCGTGCAGCCCGGGTTCGATCCTCAGCACCACATACCAACAAAGATGTTGTGTCTGCCAAGAACTGAAAAATAAATATTAAAAAAAAAAATTCTCTCTCTCTCTCTCTCTCTCTCTCCCCCTCTCCTCTTTCTAAAAAAAAAAAAAAAAATCCATATTGGGCACTAAAGGTACAAAGAGGCTGTGAACTATTGTCACCAGATAGGATAAATGCTCCTCATACCAAAATGTATTTTGGCTAAGTCAAGTAATATTGCTAGAATTTCTGCACAGAATCTTTTCAAAGCACCCTCTATGATAGTAGTCCCAGAGAGATCCTCAAAATGGAATTGCATTTTAGATTGTTCAAATCCTTGATAAGCCCTGGGCTTGATTGTATTGACTACCTTAATAGTTTAATACATAAATACCAACATGAGTGTGAATTTTTAAATACTCAAAGTTAACATAATGTTTCTCAGATTATAGTGCATTTCCACAGACATTATTTCATTTGAAACCCATCAGACTCAGAAAGAAAGATGTTACTTATTTTTATCCCTTTGTAGAGAATTAAGTAAACCCAAGAAGGTTAAGTAAGTTGCCTAGGATCCTTTAGTTAATGAATAGAACCAGGTTTTCTAAATCAAGTCACATAGATTTCACAAGGACAAAACAAAATCCCCTATAATATTTTTTTTTATTCAAATCTTGACAGGAGTACTATTCACTGATGGTTGAATAAAGATTTATGGTATAATAATTCTTTCAATACGAAAGAAATATTTTTAAACACATCTGGAAAACATTACTTTCTAGAGACCACAGTTGCCTGTAACCCACATATAATAACTAGACCCATGGCATAGTGTGTGATGGGGCACGAAAGAAGCCACAGAGGCTAGTTTTTTAGGTATGAGTTAGCTTTGCAATGAAAGCAGTCCTTGAATTGATAAAATTTCACTTTAGTTTGGTTAATTTCACTAAGCACCTTAGGCAACAACCAGGAAAGTGATGCCATCTAGTGGTAAGATCAGGGCAGAGGCCATGTATCTTCAGTAGAAGGCAAATGCTTTTTTTTTTTTTTTTTAAAGAGAGAGTGAGAGAGGAGAGAGAGTGAGAGAGAGACAGAGAGAGAGAATTTTTAATATTTATTTTTTTTTAGTTCTCGGCGGACACAACATCTTTGTTGGTATGTGGTGCTGAGGATCGAACCCGGGCCGCACGCATGCCAGGCGAGAGCGCTATCGCTTGAGCCACATCCCCAGCCCCCAAAATGCTTAATTATTCAACCATGAAAATAAATAAATTACTGACACATGCTACAAATACAGGTGAACCTTGAAAGCATTGTGGTAAGTGAAAGAAGCAAGATGCAAAATAAGTATGATTCCATTTACATGAAATATTCAGAATAGGTAAATCCATAGAGACAACACATTGATGCTTGCCCAGGCCTGGGGGAGTTGATGCTATTGGGTGCAAGGTTTCCTTTGAGTAATGAAAGTGTTTTGGAATTAGATGTTCCAAATGTTCTAGATACTGTGAAAGTTGTAAATATACTAAATGCTACTACTAAAGTATTAGTTTTAAATGCAGTAAATGTGTAGAGCATATTAATTGGTCATATCTACATTTACACAAAACATACAATAGAAAATATTTGTCCTATCATTTGTCCACTGAGGGAATGCCCTAAGTGCTACAAAGACATGAAGATGTGAAAGCCAGTTTCCTTAGAATTTAGAGTTTAATAATGAAGCCTCATAATTAAATAAAAATACTAGAAGTGAGAATGTGCTAAAGGCACACAGGAGACCAGGGATACGCCACTTCTCAGTAGGGGCCCAGGCAGGGTGATCTTGCAGGAAGAGTGTGAATAATGTGGTTTCTGATCTGGAACTTGATGAGAACCAACACATTGGGTACAGAACCTTGGCCTAAATTTAAAAGCCCCTCCAGCACAATGGTATGCGATTGGTTGCTTGCTTCAGCAGGGAAATCTGGGCATCAATATTCAAGAGCCCTAGGGGCTCCTGGCAAACATCTAGAAGTGAATTCCCATCATGCTGCTTTGACTGAGATCTAGGGGCCATCTGTGGAGTCCTTCCCCTTACACAAGAATTCAAAATAAATCATGTAAGGCAGAGCATAACTCTTCACTCCTTTAGTGTGGACCACACATAGAGGCTTCCAAAGAGTATAGTATCAAAAAGGCATTACAAAGGGAAAATCTACAGAGGAGAAACCTGACAAACACTACTTAAGCCAAGTGATCAAGATTAACATCTTCCCGGTTGTGATAGTCTGTGCCCTTGACCTAATATGATTTAAATGGCACTTTAGATTGGCGTAATGTTGTATGCCTGTAATCCCAGCTGCTTGGGAGACTGAGACAGGAGGATCACAAGTTTGAGGACATCTTCAGCAATTTAGCAAGGTGTTAAGAAACTTGGTGAAACCCTGTATCAAAATAAAAATTTTTTTAAAAAGGCTAGGTATGTGGCCCCAGTGATTAATTGCCCCCTGGGTTCAATCTCCAATACCAAAGTGGGGAAACAAAAAAAAGAATGGCACTTTCCCTCGGTGACCTTTCTCCTCAAATCCATAACCTCAACCTAATCATGAGAAAACATCAGACAAATCCCAGTTGAGAGACATTGTACAAACTGCTTGTCCAGTACTTCTCAAAACTGCCAAGGTCATCAAAAACAAGGAAAGCGTGTGAAGCTGTCACAACCCAAAAGTCATCTAAGGAGACACAATGACTAAACTATATGATATCCTAGGTGGAATCCTGGAGCAGAAAAAGGTTACTAGGTAAAAATTATGGAAATCTAAATAAAATATGGACTTCAATTAATTGTAATGTACTAATGCTGGTTCTTTGATTGTAGCAAATGTACCGTGCTAATGATGTTAATGATAGGGAACACTAGCACAGTATAGATAGGAACTCTGTTCACATTTTTCTCTGAGTTTACAACTGTTCTATAAGAACATATTTTAAAATGTATTACAAGCCAGGTACAGTGGCGCAAGCCTATAAATCCAGCAACTCCGGAGGCTAAAGCAGGAGAATCACAAATTTGAGGCCAGCCAGTGCATATTAGTGAAGCCCTGTCTCAAAATTTAGAAAATTAAAGAAGAGCTGGGAATGCAGCTGAATGGTAGAGCAACCCTGGGTTCAGCACCAGTAATGGGGAAAAAATGAATATTGACACAAAATAAAAGCATAGATCCGTATTGCACTTCATGCACTTAGAGAAGTATGACATAAATAACACTTGTCTACCTGAGACTCAGTGTATTTCTCCACTGGTGAAGCCACCTCTTGTTTACCTCCTCCCTTGTCTCCTCCTCAAAGAACCTTCTCTTGAACTTCCTATTATTCCATGTATGGTTTTATATTTCTAGTATGTAAGTATGTATTAATCTGCAGATACCCAATCTATGGTGTTAAAATGCTATATTCTCAACGAATACCTGAAAATGCAAGTAAAATAGTGAAAAATTGGAAAAATATTTTCTGAAATGACATGAATACTTATCTTAGGGAAAAGGGAGTAGGATAAGAAGAAACCATGACTTTCATTTGACATGTTATGAAATAATTACAAGGGGCTTGTGTTATTTTTATAACTTTTAAGTTGGAAAAAAAATGAAAAGAAGAAACATGGTTTCATCACATCATCCTGCTCAGAAAAATTGATATCTTCCTTCACCCAAAACCCTGCAGATAGAAGCTCTCACTAAGTGTTTACTGATGCTGAAATACTATGAGTATTTGCTTACCTTCATCATTCCTTCTTGCCCATTAATCTGGTGGCTCTTATCCTTGACCACACATTATAATCACTTGAGGAGATTTTTAAAAATTTTGAAGACCTGGCCTCTCACCCTGCAAATTAATTGGCATCTCTTGCAGACAGGGCCAAGAAATCTGCATCTTACAGGCCCTGCACCTGTTTCCTATGCTCACTAATAACTACCTCCTGGGCCAAAAGTTTAGGCAGACTCAATTGTCACTTGATGGAAGACATCAGGTGGCTCCTGACATGGATGACATAAGTTTCCTGTGCTGTGGGGAAACTACTGAATGCCAAATAGAAACAAAGTGCTTGAAAATTAAATGATGTTTATTTTTACAATACAATTTGTGGACAGAAATGAAGTGTCTAGGTGAAATATTTGTCGGGTCCTTGGTATTGTAGTGGGTCCTCAGTGGGTCCTTAATTTGTATGTATTGTGTGGATGGGTCAATAAGTAAAAGAACAAATAAAACCATCATTTGTGAGTCCCTACAAAGTAAGGAAAGTATGATTAGAGGAGACATGCTTTTGTTCAAGACTGAGTACCTACTGTGCACCAGGCCCTGAGCTATATCCTAGAGTCACTAATTTTCCAGTAAGAAATAGACAAATTGTGGCATTTGCAGGTAAATGGATGGAGTTGGAGAATACCATGCTAAGCAAAGTAAGCCAATCCCAAAACCCAAAGACCAAGTGTTCTCTCTGAGAAGTGGATGCTGATCCATAATGGGGCGGGGGAGGGAGAAGCATGGGAAAAATGGAGGAACTTTAGGCAAAGGGGGAGAAGGGGAGGGAAGGGGACATTGGAGCAGGAAAGATGGTGGAATGAAATGGACATCGTTACCCTAGGTACATGACTCACATATGGTGCGATGCTACATCAAGTACAGAGAAATGAAAAATTGGGCTGCAATTGTGTTCAATAAATCAAAATGTATTCTGCTGTCATATATACCTAATTAAAATAAATAAAAAATAAATAGAAATAGACTCTTTGGTCTTTCACAGCTGAAGGTGGGGGAGGCGTATATGGGCAACATGCATTTTGCCCTCCTGCATTTTTCTCTTTTTCTCCCTAATCTTTCCTAATGAGGAAAATGAATAGTCTTGGTGTGGGAATATGTGCCAATGCTGGTTCTCCAAAGAGCCAGAAAATGAAGTAAGCATCCTAATGAGAGGACAGTTCAGTGAGCCAGAAGAGGATGGAGGCGTGAATCCTCACATCTGCCCTCCAGCCCTTGTGGACATTTGGCAGTTCACTCCCACTGTCCTGGACAGCTGTGCACATCTCTGGAGTCCTTACTTCTGAGGAAGCATTCCAAACCTTCTGTGTATTCCACAAAGCACAGAGTCGAAATAAATTAGGTGTAGGTCCCTTCAAATTTCCCAGCAGCAAAATTTTAGGAAAATTCAAATAGACTACTTCTGCTATTAATACATGGTGTTGGGTGTAGTCCTACCATCTGTGTTAAATTATGACTGCCATAACTGTTGCATATTTTTAAATAAATATTTGGAGAATATTTATGCCAAGATGAAAGTGTGTTAATCTCACATTCGTAAACCATATAATTCCAAGCTTAATATGTAACCCAAGTGTGAAGATTTTTTAAAAGACTAGAAAGCCTTTTTAAAGTAGAATGGAATGTAAAGATCAATTATGTTTCCTCACCAAAGCCAGAAAAGTTTTCCCTTTATAATTATGCCAATTGACTTTCAAGTCAATGTGTGTTATTAATCACCTCCACAACCCTGACTTGATTTAAAATCAAACATGTGGTGTGGTCATATGATCAGAATGTTCTTTGCAGCCTCAGCCTTGTGTTGATTAAAATACCAACTTTAACTTTTGGCGGGGAGGAGGGGTACCAGGAATTGAACCCAGGGATGTTAGCCCTTTTTTATTTTTTAGTTTGAGACCCTGTCTCTAAGTTGGTTAGAGCCTTGCTAAGTTGCTGAGACTGGCCTTGAGCTTGCAATCTTCCTGCCTCAGCCTCCTAAGTTCCTAGGATTACAAGCGTGTGCCATTACAACTTTAACTTTTGAAAGAGTGGTCTCTGTCTTCCATCAGAACCCTCAGGAAAGTCACGCTTGTTGAAAATAATAATGAGGGGGAAAAAGAACCAAAAAATAATTATAGTCACCATGTGATATTGATTCTCTGAAAGCAGAAAATGTACCCCCAAATTTCTTAACACCTCTGCTCAGTGAGTCTTGTGGGTGGCCAGCCCTTAGAAGAGCCAGCGGTGACTTCCAATAACGAGGAGTCTTGATCCAAGTGATGTAATTAGTTCAAATGTTAAAATCCTTGGGGGATTTTTGTATACCTCCTGTGGAGTCTTTGTTTAAGTGCAACAAAGAAGCAATAAGAGTCATAATTGCATGAAATATTACAATTAATACAATCTTATTTTAAATAAAATGTTTACGGTTATTAATGATAAGATTTAAATAGCAATTTATGTTGCAACTAAGTCCATGAAACAACTATATATACAAAGCTATATATATATATAATGAAACACTTCATATAGCTTAAGCCTCCAAATTTATGACCTTATACTTTCAGAATAATATAATCTATACATAGCAAAACCAAATATAGTGCTCTGACATTTTATAACTTCAGTTTCATCTCATTAAGTGGGGGAAAATGTGTCTGTGGTTCTGGATAAATAAAATCACCAAAGGGAGGAAAACTAACAGTTACATAGTAAAAGTTGAGAGCAATATGCTCATTTTCTAATATTCAATATGTACAGGTCTTTCAAAGTAATATGGTCTCAAGATACAGGTATTATGTGCTAATAAACTTTGTAAAGCTTGCCTAAATATCTAGATGAGTAAGTGAGTTTCAGTCATCTGGGAATTTTGACATTCCAGAGCCTGAAGAATTTAAAGCATGCTCTCTCTACACAGCTCATGGAGAGCACAACTTTAAAAAAAAAATAGCAATGCTTTGCTATTACTTTTATGTTACAATTTGGGAAAAATATAAAAATCCTTCTTAAGATAATTAAGATAAGTGGGCCCTGGATTCTAAGTTGGCAAAAATTAGGACTACAAACAGAGGTTGGATCATAAGAGGTTATTAATTATGAATACTGGTTGAATTTAGTAGGCTTTTCATGCAATGGATATTAGCAAACAATGAGGTGCAGCTGCACTTCGGTTGTAAAGACCTTTATAAACATGACTTGGATAGCTGAGATTTTTTATCACAGAATTTTGTTTCTCTTGTTGTTAGGAAAATTTGGAGTTCCCTAGATAAAGAAGAACTGCATGATAGTAAGACAGGTTACTATTTTCCTATACCTCCGAATAATTGTATAGTTGCCATTCAGTATAATGATATGTTGGAAGAAAGAGAATGTTTATATTTCTTTTCCAATTGTACTTAAAGTGTCCAGAGTGGTTATAGGGCACTTTAAAAATGCAGTGTTTGTTTTTTGTTTGTGTGTTTTTTTGTTTGTTTGTTTGTTTTTTGAGCAATCAGAGTTGACAGCAACAGTAAGGTCAGGTTGACCTGGCAAATCTGTCTTTGTTACTTCATGTTTGAAGGGAGGAAAGTGAATCACCTGAGTGTCAGCATGTCAAGCAGAGTAACTGTCCCACCAAGACATTTCTTCTGCCCTGCAAACTAAGTTCAGAATTGCCTCCTCATGCCAAAGGAGATATTAGAAAAATGTAGGAGGAGAATTGGAAACTAAAAGTGGATTACAAAACTGGGTTTGCCAAATCAGTTTCAACACAAAGTAGGGGACACATTTGTCTCTATTGTTTTAAGGGGGAATAGTCATCATGCCTGCCACAGATATGGTTGATTGGCACATATGTGGTGCAATCATTTTGAACACAGAGTTAGCAATTGGGTTGGGTTATTCATTAGTGGATTATCACATAGACCTATTTTCCTACAACTGGGTATGACCTGCCAGAGACCCAGGAAGTTTTAAGTGTGGATATGCATTTATTTTATTTATTTATTTTTGGTGCTGGATGGAACCCAGGGACTTTTGCATGCTAGACTCTACCACCGAATTACACCCACAGTCCCTGGATACACTTTTAAATACTGATAGTAACATGAACTTTTAAGACAGTAATTCTCATATTTTGAATATTTAAGTATTATCTGGGGAGTTTTACAGAAAGCTTTCTGGGGCCCCACTCCTGAGATTCAGATTCAATAGATCTGGAAAAAGGCTCCCAAACAGGCATTTTATACAAATTCTCCAGGTTATTCAAAGGTATGTTAGCCTAAAACACACTTTAAGATACTCAGTAATACCAATATCTCCTGAGATAAAAAGCCATTGACATTGGAGATGTTTACTTAAGCAATGAGAACATGAACTCTATTTAAAAACAAAAACTATCTTTGATCTACATTATCTCTGAGTACAAAAAAAATTAACAGGAATAAAAATAACTCTTTTTTAAACCATCTGGAAGGATTGATTTAGACAAGCGTGTCTTAATACAAATTATAAGCAGGACAAGTTACTGAATGAAATGGGAAATACATATTTCAAATAATAATTGAGAAAATTGATTTTGCAATCAACAATTATTCTATTTTTCAAAATAATTTCGGCATGGGTTTTCATAATCAATGCAAGTATTTCTTGTGGAATGAAACAGAATGTATATAATTTTAGCTACCCAGAAGTTTAGTCAGTAAATTGATCTTTTGTTTATTTTATAAATACTCTGGTGTGCACAAGCCTATCATTAATATTTATGTAGACTGTGGTGGGAATATGACAAGGGAGAAAAAGAAAGATAGCCAAGTGGAGAAATATTAACATTAACTGAATAACAATAGAGGAAGGCACTTGAGCTAAGACCTCAGACCAGTCAATATGACATTTCGAGCGTGGGCACGCATAAATTTCAAAGAATGCTAGAATTGATTGTTATAGATTCACATTATTGGTTCTATATGCAATCCCTATTGGAGAATGGAGACAAATCTTTGGTTACAAAAAAGCCTTAATATCTTAACATGTTTATTTTTCCATAATACTTCTGTCTTTAGAACAAAGGTATCATGAAAACCACCACTAAATCAAAGCTAAAATGGGAAAGGAAAAGGCTCATATTAACATCATCATCTTTGGACACATAGATTTGGAAAAGTCTACCACTGCCATCTCATCTACAAATGTGGTGGGAGGACAAAATAATTGAAATTTGTGAAGAGGCTGATAAGATGGGAAGGCACTCCTTCAAGCGTGCCTGGATCTTTTTTTTTTTTTTTTAGATATACATGACAGTATAGTATATTTTGATAGACATACACGGAATATAACTTAGTCTAGTTAGGGTCCCATTCTTGTGGTTGTACACGATGTGGAGTTTCACTGGTCACGTATTCATATATGGACATAGGAAAGTTAGGTCAGATCCATTCTACAGTCTATCCTATTCCCGTCCCCCCACCTTCCATTCATTCCCCTTTGTCTAAGAACTTCTATTCTCCCCCACCCCTGGTTTTGTGTTGGTATCCCCATATCAAAGAGAACATTCAGCCTTTGATTTTTCCGGATTGGCTTATTTCACTTAGCATGATGGTCTCCAGATCCATCCATTTGTTGGCACAAGTCATGAAGTCATTTTACCTGGATCTTATAAACTGAAAACTGAGCTTGAACTTAGCATCACTATTGAGATCTCCCTGTCATATCTGAGACCATGAAGTACTATGTGACTAACATTGATGCCCTAGGACTAGGAGGCTATCAAAAACATGATGAGAGACACCTCTCAGGCTGACTGGGCTCTCCTAATTATTGCTCTTTGTATTGGAGAATTTGAAGCTGCCACCTTCAAGAATGGGCAGACCCAGGAGCATGCCCTGGCTTACACACTACCAACCAATTAATTGTTGGCATTAACAAAATGTATTCCACTGAGCCACCCAACAGCCAGAAGAGAAACAAAGAAGTCATTAAGGAAACCAGAACCCACATTAACCAAATTGGCCACAACCCTGACACAGTAGCATTTGTGCTGATTTCTGGTTGGAAGGGTGACCGAAAAAATAACCCACCAATGGAACAGCTGGCTTCAGTGCTTAGGTGATTATCCTGAACCATCTAAGCTAAATAAATCCATGCTGGCTATGTCCCCCTACTAGATTGTTACACAATGTACATTGGTTGTAAGTTTATTGAATTGAAAGATTCATTGCAATTCTGATAAGAAACTGGAAGATGGCCCTAAATTCTTGAAATCTGGTGATGCTGCCATCATTGATATGGCTTCAGACAAGCCCACTTGTGGGGAGAGCATCCCTCACTATTCTTCTCTAGGCTGTCTTGCTGTTTGTGATATGAGACAGACAGTTCCTATGGATGCCATCAAAACAGTGGACAAAAAGACTGCTGGAGCTGGTAAGGCCACCAAGTCTGCCAAGACAGCTCAGAAGGCTACGTGAATATCAGTCCTAACATCTGCCACCCAAGTCTTACTCAGTGGTGGAAGAATTGTCTCAGGACTGCTTGCCTCAATTGGCCATTTAAGTTCCATAGTAAAAGACTAGTTAATGATAACAACATATCACAAAACCTTTCAGAAGGAAAGGAGAATGTTTTGTGGATCATCGAGGTGGGGGGCATTTTTAAGTGATTAGTTTTTAAAAACAGTATTTTTATTTTTTGCAATGTTAGGGATTGAATCCAAAGCCTTTTATACCAGGCTAAATGCTCTACCACTGAACTACAACTCTGGCCCCTAAAATCCATACTTTTTAATGGAAAACAACTTGACTAAAAAAAATCTGTTGAAGAATTTTGAGACCCATTAAAACAAAGTTTAATGAAAAAAAAAAAAAAAAAGGTGAGCTAGGCAGAGACCTGGATCTACAAGCACAACCTGTCATGTCTATTACTTTAGTTAGATGACCAAAACCTCCACCGTACGCTTGCAACAGATCAACTAGAACAAAAAACATAATTAACTTTAACAACATCAGATTTAAAGATTTACACAATGTGCCCACAAAGACTTAGGATGAGATTGCTTAACCAAAAAGAAACATTCAGAACCCCAGTATAGAATGATTGTCATGGGACTTGATTTTCAAAAAAGTTTGTCTGAGAACCCGCACTTTTCTTCCCATGAATATCATAGTCAGAGGGTCATCCCTGGGTATATCACTTGTCTTCTCTTCTCTGAGGAGTCTTCTTCTTTGAGTGTGTACAGTACACCTTTGGGATCCTTAAGTAAATCTGGGCTTGTGCCTTTCTTTGGCAATATTCTGGAATTCTTCTCAGTGGTGAAAGTCAAGAACACACCTAGGCCTTGTTACGATCCTATTCTCTTTGAAGGGATTTCCTTGGATCCTTATGCAGTGATGATAGAAGCTCTAATTTTCCCCAGAAAGCTATTTGGGGATTCCTGCTTATTGGCTTCTGATCATGACATGTCCTTTTACCTCTCTAACTTTTGATCTTGTCTCTTGTAAAATGAAGATAAGGGGTTGGAGTATAACTCAAGGTAGAGCACCTGCTCAGCTTGCCTGAGGCACTGGGTTTGATCTCCAGAGTGGGAGTGAGGCAGGGCATTGGCTTAAGAATTTCTACCTCATTCATTATCTGGGTGAATTAAAGGAGGTTATATACATGGATCCAAGCATAGAAAAGGCTTAATCCATCGAAGCTGTCATTAATGTGAACTCTTTTTGGTGTGAACATCTTTTATTCCCATATGGTAACTTTGTAAAGGATAGGCTCAATGCCCACTTCTTGGAGGCGCAGAAGCTCAAGGTTGGGAAGGACATTAAAGGTCATCTCTAGTCCGTGTCCTCCCTCTCCATCCAGCGGCAGGTCAGAACCTGTGAGAATTCAACACAGGCACCTTCTTTACTGACACCCTCTAAATGGCCGTTTGGCATTTATTTAGGGAATGTAAAAATCAGGACAATAGCGAAACACAGGGTTTCCCTTTCTCATACTTAGTAGCTTCACTTTGGGAGAGACCTTTAGCAGAGTTTTGCAATTTACACCTCAGTGATCAAAATTAACTTCTCCTGAGTTGAAATGTAAGACTCAGTCATTGCTTCCAAAGTCTCTTTTGCAGGATTGAATCAATGAGTAAAAACTGACTAATTTGAATAGCAATTACTCAAAAATTAACCCTATCCATGAATTACTAAATCTCCATGTCTTCAAGTTTGCATAGGTATGTGTTTAGAATTTGGTATCCAAAAACTATGCACCATATGGGTTTAAAAAAAATAGAGAAAATTCAAATCTTAATGCCATCTACCTTTTTTAAAGGGTGAATTTCTTATATCCCAGTGAGGCTATATCTTGGTAATCTCTTTCCCTATGGCCATTAAAAGAGATTATGCCACTGATGAAATCATCCTTAAAATTGTCTGAGAACAAGCTTTACAATGGACAAAGATCCCCAGTTTGATTTCACGGAAACAATCCTCATGTTTAAATAACAACCACGGGAGACTGCCGTGAACAGCTGAGGTTAGAGGTGAATTGCAGAAACACAGGCTAAAGGACATCAAGAATTGTGCAATTAACTCAATGTTCAGGGCACAGTCAACACAACTCAATTGTTCTGGACAACCAAACCATTTTCTCTGCAGTTGCTGAAAGTTGTGTGGGTAGGATCTACAGATAATTGCCTCACTTCTCTTTTTCATTTGCCTGTCTAAACATTGCATAAATAGCTACTAGATAAATTCAATATTGATGTTGGAACATGAACTGCCAGTCAAAAAAGTGACTGCTTATTTTAAAATTTATAAATCCTACATAAATAGTAATCAAACCTCAAAGGAGAAGGCCTAAAAATGTTCCTATTTAAAATTCACAGTAGCATTTAACTTACCTAATTTCAACCCACACACTTAGGAATTTAATATAAAAATACTCTTGGCATTCATTTAAAATAATGTGACATTTGACAAACTATTCAAGTATTAAATTTAAAAATATGATCTGCCTGAATTAGTTTAATATAAACTCTATATCCCTTACTTGTAGGATTGACTTGGGGTCTATAGGGGATATACCACAAACACATGTACCCAAAAACACACATATCATAAATGCTAGAAAATCAGGCTATGAAATACATTTTTAATATATCAGGGTAAACAAACTTAAGTAGTTAGAAATAATTATTGTCAAACTTAAATTCTCTTTAAAACACGAGAATACATAGATGATCTGCCTCACATAATTCATAGACATGTCATGGCAGTCAGATTGCATAAATTCTCTAGCTGCCAAACTTGGTTAATATAGCAACAAAACGTCTTATAACCAAGTGAGTGGGAGAAGAGAGAAAAGTTAATAAAAAACAAAACAAAACAATTATTGTAGTTACTTTACAACCTAAGAGAAAATTTAAAACTCTTCTTAAGCTATGACTGCAAAAATTAAAAAAGGAAATCTATTTGTTTAAACACACACACACACACACACACGCACACACACACACACACACACGTGCGCACATATACACATACACACAAAGAGGGCTGGGTTTGTGGCTTAATGGTAGAATGCTCACCTACCATGTGTGAGGCCCTGGTTCGATCCTCAGCACCAGATAAAAAATGTAAGTGAAATAGAGGTATTGTGTCCAACTACAACTAAAAAATAAATATTTAAAGCAAGAAAGCAAACAAACAAACAAACAAAAAACCACAAAGAACCTTGCCAGGTTCAAAGGTGCCTGCCTGTAATCCCAGTGACTTTGAAGGCTGAGACAGGAGGATGGCAAGTTCTGAGGCCAACCTGGGCAATTTAGAAATTGCTAAGAAATTACTAAGAAACTTAGTAAGACCCTGTCTCAAAATGAAAAAGAAAAAGGGCTGAGGATGTAGCTCAGTGATAAAGTACCCCTGGTATCAATCCCCAGTAAAGAAAAGAGAGAGAGAGAGAGAGAGAGAGAGAGAGAGAGAGAGAGAGAGAGAGAGAGAGAGAGAGAGAGAGAGAGAGAGAAACTATACAACTAGGGCTGAGGTTATTTGAATTTATATCACATTGTCCTGTCAACCACACCAAATTTAGGCCACACAAGTTTAATAAAATGCATTTTGCTGAGGGCCATTACCAAGTAGGAACGACGCATCGAAATTTCCTTGCCAAGCGTACCCCATGCTGCTTAGAGGACATTTGATGGGACATTGCATGCATGCTTTAATGAGGTGACCTTGCTCAAGGACCTAGGCAGATCCGGGTTTAGAGCTGATCAGGTTTGAGGAAGTAACCGGCTCCTTGAGTTTAAGGCGTTGCCAGTTTAAGATAATGGGTTTTAGGGAAGTTGGAGATTGAAGATTATTGCTGGGATTAGGGTGTTCCTGCTGCTTGTTCCCGTTGAGTTCTCGTGAGATTAAAATGGGATTTGGAGATAGCCTCGTGGAGTAGGTGAATTGTGCGGGAGACGGGAGAACGCCATTGCCCCTGGACCTGTGTGGAGGTGGTGTGAGAGCTGGAATAAAGAATTGCTGTTTGAATCTACAAAGCTGTGTGGTGGCTCGTGATTCTGGTGCCAAGCCGAGACATTGGCCTTGGCAGCATTTAGTGACTGAACATGTTGTGATAATTCAAGGAACGTCGGGGGGAAACAGGTGGAAGAGCAAAAGCAACAAGTAGAATATTTTACAAATTGAAAATGATACCAGTAAGATTGAAAAACAAAATTAACATATGTAATTTCACTTTTGGGCTATATTCGAAAGACTTTTACAGTCTTTTAATTTAGGTTGCCTTTTAAAAACTTTACTGAAACGTAATTGCCTGATATTCAATTAATCTATTTCAAGTGTACAACTTGATGGCTTTAAATTGAGTTATATAAACATCACCACAATCAATTTTAGAACATTTTCATCACCACAAAAAGAAACCTTATCCCCATTAGCAGCTACTCTTCCTTTCTAGGAAGCTCCTATCCCTAGGAAACCATTAATCTTTCTGTCCCTACAGGCTTGCCTGTTCTGCATAGGACACATAAATGGGATCATGCAGCATGGGGTCTTTTGTGACTAGCTTTTCTCTTAGCACTTGCTTTCAAGTTTCTTGTGTCTTATGTGTTGCAACAAATCACACTATTATGAACAACTGTAATGCACCACTAAAATGTGGGAAGAAATTAAAAATTTTCAAAAAAGTTTCATGTGTCTTATACTTTATTCCTTTTTATGGCAATATAATTTTACATTGTATGAGAATGCACATTTCATTTTATACTCATCAGTTAATGGATATTAATTTGTTTTCTAGTTATCATGAATCATTTTTTTCAAGAATATTTACAAATAAGTTGTGTGTGGATGTGTTTCCATTTGCCTTAAATGGATACCTGAGAGGAATTGCTGGGTCATGTGGTAACTCTATAGTTAACCTTTTAAAGAAGTGCCAAACTGTTTTCCAAAGCAATTATACCCTTTTAAAATCCCATCAGCAAGACACGAAGGCTCCAATTTCTCCACTCCTTTGTTAATACTTATTATCTATTTTTTATTATACCCGTGTTAATGGGTACAAAGTGATATGTCATTGTGATTTTTGACTTGCATTTCCCTAATAACCAAGATGTCAGGCATTTTTTCCAACCCCTAACCCCAGTGTTACTAAGGTATAATTGACAAAAGTGTAAATTCACAAGGTACTATGGAATGCTTGTTATATGTATACATTATGAATGATTATTACAATAAAGCTAATTAACCTGTCACTTCCTAGTTGTGTGTGTGTGTGTGTGTGTGTGTGTGTGATGACAACATGTAAGTATACAATGCAGTATCATTAACTGTAGACCAGAGTGGTCATCAGATCTCCAGAATTTATTCATCCTGCATAACCAAAACCTTGTATCCTTTGAAAAATATATCCTCCATATTTCATTCACCAACTTTTTCGGTATCTTTTCATATAGTTCTCCTTTGTAAACTTTCTTTGGAGAAATGTCTGTTCACTTTACCACTGAACTACATTCCCAGCATTTTTTATTTTTATTTTTTTATTTTGAGATAGAATCTCACTAAGTTGCCAAGATTGGCCTCAAATTTTCAATTCTCCTTTGTCAGTCTCCAGAGTAGCTGGGGTTACAGGCATGTGCCACGTGCCTGGCCCTTTGCCCATTTTAAAATCATATTTGTCTTTTTATTGAGTTGATTGTAGATTCTAGATTCAGATCAAACACATGATGTGCAAATATTTTCTCCCCTTCTGAAGTTAGTCTTTTCATTTTCTCGATGGTTTGCTTAGAAGAATGAGGGATTTGGCGGGGCGGGTCCTGGGGATTAAACTCAGGGGCACTCAAACACTGAGCCACATCCCCAGCATATTTTGTATTGTATTTGGAGACAAAGTCTCACTGAGTTACTTAGTGTCTTACTGTTGCTGAGGCTAGTTTTGAACTCACAATCTTTCTGTCTCAGCCTCCCAAGCTACCGGGATTATAGGTGTGTGCCACCGCGATGGCCAGAAACATGAGTTTTTAATTCTGATGAAGCTCATTTGATCTTTTTCCTTCATTTGTCATTTTTATTCTGGTGTCACAACTAAGAAGACTGCCTGCACCCTAGTCATGAAGATTTACCTGTCTTTTTCTAATAGTTTTACAGTTTTTATTCTTACACTTATATCTATGACACATGTTTAACATTTGCGTAAGGTGTAAGCAAGGAGTCCAACTTCATTCTTTTACAGTTGTGCCAATCTCATTTGTTCCCCAAACTGTGTTCTCTCTATCAAACTTTCTTTGTTGGCTTGTGGGAAAAATCAATTGCTGTAAGAGTAAATATTTATTTTAGGGCTCTTGATTCTATTCCATTGGACTTCATGTGTCTATCCTTATGCCAGCATTCCACTGTCTTGATGAGTGTAGCTTTGTAATATATTTTTAAATCAGGAAGTATGTATGAGTCCTTCAACTTTCATTTTTCAAGAGTGTTTTGTTGTTGTTGTTGTTATTCTGGTCTCTTGAGTTTCTATAAGAATCCTCTTCTCAATTTCTGCAATAAAAATAACAACAAAAAAGCATCTGGAATTTTGATGTGACTTGCAATGAATCTGTAGATCATTTGGGAGAAGTACTGCTATTTTTATATACTATTAAGTCTTTTTTTTTTTTAAGAGAGAGTGAGAGAAGGAGAGAGAGAGAATTTTTTAATATTTTATTTTTTTAGTTCTCGGCGGACACAACATCTTTGTGTGTATGTGGTGCTGAGGATCGAACCCGGGCCGCACACATGCCAGGCGAGCGCGCTACCGCTTGAGCCACATCCCCAGCCCACTATTAAGTCTTTCGATCTCTGATCATGGGGTATCTTTCCATTTATTTAAGTCTTCTTGAATTTCTTTGAACAATCATGCTTTGTAGTTTTTAAGAATATAACTTTGACCAGGTGTGGTTGGTGCACTCCTATAATCCCAATGACTAGGGAGACTGAGACAGGAGGATCTCAAGTTTGAGACCAACCTCAGCAACTTGGTGAGATCCTGTCTCAAAAAATAAAAAGGGCTGGGGGATGTAGTTTAGTGGTAAAGTACCACCCCTGGGTTCAATCTTCAGTATAAATAAATAAATAAAAGAATATAAGTTTGCATTTCTTTAATTCGTAAGTATTTTATTCTTTTTTGTTGCTATTATAAATGCAATTGGTTTTATAATTTTTTTCAAATAGTTTATATTTGCTAGTTTATAGAAATACAGTTTATTCTTGTAAACTGCAACTTTGTTTTTTAAAATTCTAGTCAGTTTTTTTTTTCTTTTTTTAGTGGACTCCCTAGAATTTTCTATATGCAAGATCACGCCATTTGAAAAGAGAAATAGCCTTACTTCCTTTTCAATCTGGGTGGATTTATTTCACTTTCTTGCCTAATATCCCAGCTAGAACCTCCAGCATAACACTGACTAGAGGGACAAGAATGGATATGTTTGTCCTAGCCATGATCTTTGCAGGAGAGCATTCAGTCTTTCATCACTGAAGAAGATGTGAGTTTTTTTCATACATGCCTTTTATCAGGTGGAGATGTTTCCTTCTATTCTCAGTTTGATGAGTGTGGTTGTTTCTTGAAACCATGAAAGTTTGGTGAATCTTTGCAAATGCCTTTTCTGCATCTTTTGATAGGGTCATGTGGCTTTTGTCTTTATTGATATGATGCTAAACTGGTTGAATGAAGCAAAAAAAAGACTGAGGGTGCAAAAAGAGAAGAAAAAAGATACAAAAACCAGAGGAGCAATATAGGAAATCCAACATCCAAAAACCAGTGGGCCCATCAAAAGCACATTTCCCTTTGATTCCTTTTTAGAGTTTCCATCTCTCTACTTACTTTATCCAGCTGTTTCTACATGTTGTCTACTTTTCCCATCAGCACTCTTGTAAATCCTAATCACTTTATTTTCTTTCTTTCTTATTTATTTTGTGGTGCTGGGGATTGAACCCAGGGTCACTCTACCACTGAATTATATCCCCAACCCTATTTATTTTTATTTGAAG
Source organism: Ictidomys tridecemlineatus (assembly GCF_052094955.1). Taxonomy (NCBI): domain Eukaryota; kingdom Metazoa; phylum Chordata; class Mammalia; order Rodentia; family Sciuridae; genus Ictidomys; species Ictidomys tridecemlineatus. The sequence continues at coordinate 36,007,275 of NC_135477.1, read as the reverse complement.
CAGTGTCTCACTAAGCTGACCAAGCTGAACTGAAACTTGTGATCCTCCTGCCTCAGGCTTCTAAGTAATTGAGATTACAGACGTGTGCCACTGTACCCAGGTGATCATACTTATTTTAAATTCAGCAGTTGGTAATTTTAAAATCTGTGTTATTCAATCTGGTTCTGGTGATTACATTATCTCTTCAAGCTATTTTTTTTTCTTGTCTTTTAGCAAGTCTTGTAATCTTTTGTTAAAAACTAGACCTGCCAGGCACTATGGTGCATGCCTGTAATCCCAGTGGCTCAGGAGGCTGAGGCAGGAGGCCCTGAGTTCAAAGCTAGTTTCAGCAATTTAGTGAGGCCCTAAGCAATTTAGCAAGACCCTGTCTCAAAATAAAACATAAAAAGAGCTGGGGATGTGGCTCAGTAGTTAAGTGCTCCTAAATTCAATCCCCATATAAAGAAAAAGAAAAAGAAAAAACTTAGATGTGATGTACTAATAAGAACAGAAGTAAAAAGACTTCAGTGTGAGTTAAGGTAACCTGGCGGCTAGGAGTTGGGCTGTGTTTAATGTTGCTATAGCTGTAAATGCCAGAGGTGACAAATTCTTCAAGTGTTTTTGACTCTATTCCCTTGGGGAACCCAAATAACTTCTTTTAAATACTCTTCACCTTGCAGTTCCTTCAGCTGCGTTCCACTTTTATTTTACTGTAGCCCTGTTGATTCGGTGGTAATATGCAGAGAGGGAAAAATTCAATACTGTTATGATTAAATCTCAGTCTTATTGTGGGCCTGTGTCCCTAGGTTGCAATCTTTTTTTTAAAAAAAATTAGTTCATTATATATGATATTGGGGTTCATTTTGACATAATTATACAAGAATAGAACATAATTTACTCCGACTCAGTCCACAGTATTGGCTCTTTCCCTTTCTCCCTCCCTCTGTTCCCTTTTCTCTACTCTACAGATCTTTCTTCTATTTGCTTATAGTTTTTTTTCTTCTTCTTTTTTTTTTTTTTAATTTTTTTAATATTTATTTTTTAGTTCTCGGCAGACACAACATCTTTGTTGGTATGTGGTGCTGAGGATCGAACCCGGGCCGCACGCATGCCAGGCGAGCGCGCTACCGCTTGAGCCACATCCCCAGCCCGTTTTTTTTCTTCTTAACTAGTACATTCTGGATATACATAAAAGTGAAATTCGATGTGGTGAATTTCATATATGTACATAGGAAAGTTTGGTTAGATTCATTCCACTTTTCCCATTCCTCTTCCTTCCCCCTCAATCCCTTTCCTCTACTCTACTGATTTCTATTTTCATGAGATTCCCTCCTTTTCTTTTCCCACACAAGAGAGAGAACATTTGACTTTTGACTTTCTGAACCTAGCTTGTTTTACTTAGCAAGAGTACTCCAGTTCCATGCATTTACCAGCAAATGCCTGGGAGGCAATCTTCACAATGATTCTTAGCACTTCTTCTACTGCCTTAGATGAGTCAGAGAGGATAAAGAGCACTCAAGTTGGGTAATTGCCCCTCCCACAAGGGGAGATGTTTCTGATAAGCCTCCCCCCCCCCACAAGAAGCCTTTTTCTAGGACAACACTCAGACACATTTCAAAAGGAAACATTTTTTTTTCCTTCCTTCTAGAGACTTGAAGAACTTTTTCTTGACTCTTCACCATAAGAACCTAATGAGGTTCCTGGAAGCATATCCCACGAAAGTTTGGGAGACCCTCTCCTAAGACAACAGCCTTCATGAGTTTCTCATTCAGTCTCCACCAATTCATCACAATTAGGGTGTAAATGCTCTACCCAAGATGTTTGTATTTACCAAATATTTTAATGAATTTCCTTAAATTAGAATATTGAGTTACATAATTTGTAGTTTGAAGTCCTTAAGTATTAGGACTTCAAACTCCAATTTTTTAAGCTATATAAAAGTATTTTTATATAGCTTAAAAAACCTGCCTTTGGGTTGGAGATGTTGCTCAGAGGTGGAGCACTCGCCTAGCATGCGTGAGGCACTGGGTTCGATCCTCAGCAGCATGTAAAATAAAGATATTGTGTCTACCTATAGCTAAAAAATAATAATAAAAAAATCTGCCTTTAAAACTATACTTTTGGGCTGGGGTTGTGGCTCAGTGGTAGAGCACTTGCCTCACATGTGTGAGGCACTGGGTTGGATTCTCAGCATCACATATAAATAAAGGTCCATCAACAACTAAAAAAATTTTTAAAAACTGTACTTGTATGTCTAATAATGCATATATTTATTCTAACTAGAGACTTTTTTAGAGCTTAAAAATTGTATTTCAAACTTTTTAACCAAATACTTTGTGATCATATATTATGCTTTAAAAAATAAATTAGTATGGGGGCTGGGGTTGTGGCTCAGTGGTAGAGCACTTTCCTAGTACATGCAAGAGCCTGGGTTTCATCCTCAGCACCACATATAAATAAATAAGTAGAATAAAGATACTGTGTTCAACTACAACTAAAAAATAAATATTAAAAAAATCATTATGTAGAACATCAAAAAAAATAAAATAAATGTCCTATCAGTTTTGGTAGGTAAACTGGTCTCAGCTGTGATTTTTTTTTTCTTTTTTCTTTTTTTGGTATTGCTTTATCTCTTCAAATTTCTGGGTGGTAGATTTCCATGCCACCTCAGTTCTCTGAACAGTTCAAGAAAAGTCATTGATTTTCAAGTTGGCCAGCTTCTTTCTTATTGTAAAAATGGGAGTGATGAATTGATGAATTTCAACATTTTTACCTGTTGAAACCGAAATGGGAAGTTGAAAAGTTTCTAAAAACTTCCAAAGGAAAGAAGAAAAATAGTTACATATAAAGATTAGGAACCAGAATGACATTGGGCTTTCTTACAACAATACTGGAAGGTTGGTAATAATAAGTTCATGTTTTCAGAATCACAAGGCAAAATAAATATTGTAAATTCTATACCTGCCAAACTGTCCATTGGGTATGAAGGTATAACAAAAATGTTTTTAGACATTTTTGGCATGCAGGTCTTCAACACATTTTTCCTCCATCATTTTACCCTTTCTGGGAAGACATTATGCTCAAAATGAAATGGAACAAGAAAAAAGAAAACTTGGTTACTCCTATTGTTCATAGTCTTATGCTATGATAATGAAAATTTGGGGGTGGGGATATAGCTTAGTGGTAGAGTGCTTGCCTAGTACGTAGGAGGCCCTGGATTGAATCTGATCATAATATAAACATAAATTATTTTTTTAAAAAAAAAGCTTAAAAAATTTAAATCTAAAAAGAAAATGACCATTTTTTGTGGATTGGTTGAAAGCTACTTGTTTAAAAGATTAACTAAGTCTTCTTAATTGATTCTAGTTTAGAATATGTGGGTACCTGTTAAGAGTGAATAAAAAAGAAACAAATATTTAATGCAAATTATTTTTATTTTTGTATTGCAAGTGATGAATGCTTGTAAACTAGCATTTTAAAGTTGATTTTAAAGGGCTCTACATAAATGCTATACTGTATCGACAGTAGACACCTTTTTGAAAATGGAATAAGTGAGCTCATTATGAGAAGAAATGCTGTGGCTTTGCTGGGGGGGAAAAAAGACTGACATGAATAGATTCAAAAAGTGCTTAAATTGTGCTCTTGAGTGAATCTGGCATCCAACAATGAAGATTTAAGTGAACAATTAAAATAATTATTTCATGAAATGAGTACCCAAAATAGATGTATTATGAAATTTATATCCTACTTGATTATAAATGCGTATGTGAACAAATATTCTAACTAAAATAAAAAGAAAATGAATTATCTATCAAACTGTTTCCTAAAAACACCTTTCCTTTTCACTGGGGAGGTGGCAAGAATGAAAGCAAGGTGAACCTGTCATTCCTCAAAAACTGAGACCATGACTTAATCATATCTGCATCCAGCAACTGTCTGCCCAGGGAAGTCCCTCCTCTTCTATCATTCCACATGTGTTATGATTTTGATATGAGGTGTTCTCCAAGAGCTCCTGTGTTAATGCAGGAATAGCCTGAGGTGAGCTGATTAGGTTACACCTAACCAGTCCATCCTACTTTGAATGGACTAACCAAGTGGTTACTATAGGCAAGCGGGCATGACTGGAGGAAGTGGGTCACTGGGAACATGCCATGGAAGGGTTCATCTTTCCTGTGGCCCTTTCCTCCCTCTCATTTTCTCTCTTTCTGTATCCTGCTGTCATGAACTAAGCCAATTTTCTCCACCAGGTCTTTCCCCGAGCGTGTTCTGCCTCACCTTGGGCCCAGAACAATAGAGTCTGCTAGCTAACCACAAAGTGAAACTCTGAAACTGTGAGCCAAAATAAACTTTTCTTCCTCTAAATTGTTCTTATCAAGCATTTTGGTCACAATGATGGAAAACCTGACTAATACAACCTGTTTCTTTTCTTTGTAGCACTAATGGCTTCCTGGTGTATTCGTGTGTTTTTTTTTTTTTTTGGTTGTTGTTTATATGTTTAAAGTCTCTCTCTGTCACCAGAACATAAGCCCAATGAAAATAGGAACCTAGTAAGTTGTCTTCTTTACAACCAAATGCTGCCTGAATGCTACTCATGCTTCCATGTCATAGACATTCAATAAATATCGAAAAAAAAAAAGAAAATGAATGAGCACTTAATAGAACCATTAAACAATGTGCCATAACTAAATATTCTTCACAAATTTGGAGTCATCTTCTGATCACTGAGAGGATAATTATCTTCACTTTAACAATTCTTGCAAATGGTTGTAAGAATTTATGGTTGTCCCTGGTGTCGAAACTTTCCTGTTCACTGACTATGCTCATGCTGAAGTTGTAGCTATGAGCAGTCTTCATCCTCTAGAAAATTCTCACATAACCTCAGTTACAAAGAAAACATGGTCCAGTGCAGCTACTGCATGAGGTATAACTCAATAGGGGAAATAAGCCTGATAACTAAATAGCGTTGTGTTCAAAATCACAATGCTTAGTTTACTCAGTTGCCTCAAGAGGATAATTTGTTCTATCATTTTGAAGTCAGAGTATTTCCATTTTCACTTTACTTGAAACCCTTTGATGGTTCCAAACTGACCACAGAAAAGTTTAATATCTTTAGCATGGAATACGAGTCCTTCAGCAGTTGGTCTGGTTTCCTCTCTCCCATAATCTGCTTTCTCCCTCATGATCAAGGCTCCAGCCAAAGCGTACCAGTCCATTTCTTGAAGAAGCCAGGCTGTTTTTTCCTTCAGAGCTTTGCTTACGCAGCATCCTCTGCTTGGGAAGCCCTTCCCTCCTGTCCCACCTGATAGCCCCTATTCATTGGATAAGACTATGAAGTCTTTTCTAGCACCCTTCACAAGGAGAAACCCTTGGACCATGCCCTCTGCCAAGGCCAATGTCTCGGCTTGGCACCAGAATCACGAGGCACTCACAGCTTTGTAGGTTCAAACAGCAATTCTTTATTCCAGCTCTCACACCACCTCCACGCAGGTCCAGGGGCAAACGCGTTCTCTGTCTCCCGCACAAACCACCTACTCCACGAGGCTCTCTCCTGCTGAGGGCCATTACCAAGTAGGAATGACGCATCGAAATTTCCTTGCCAAGCGTACCCCATGCTGCTTAGAGGACATTTGATGGGACATTGCATGCATGCTTTAATGAGGTGACCTTGCTCAAGGACCAAGGCAGATCCGGGTTTAGAGCTGATCAGGTTTGAGGAAGTAACCGGCTCCTTGAGTTTAAGGCGTTGCCAGTTTAAGATAATGGGTTTTAAGGAAGTTGGAAGTTGAAGATTATTGCTGGGATTAGGGTGTTCCTGCTGCTTGTTCCCATTGAGTTCTCGTGAGATAAAAATGGGATTTGGAGAGAGCCTCGTGGAGTAGGTGAATTGTGCGGGAGACAGCAGAACGTGTTTGCCCCTGGACCTGTGTGGAGGCGGTGTGAGAGCGGGAATAAAGAATTGCTGTTTGAACCTACAAAGCTGTGAGTGCCTCGTGATTCTGGTGCCAAGCCGAGACATTGGCCTTGGCATTTTGGTGGCCCGTACGGGGAACGTCTGAAATTTGGAGGTGAGTAAAATCGCTCCCCCCTGAGGGAAGGCGAGAGAATGGGTGACCATTTCAAAAAACAATGTGTTCTTGTTTTGATTTATTTCGTTTTTGTTTCAAGCTGCCTATCCCTAGAAATTTCTCAGGCAAACTGGGAAAAATGGTTGGCTCAAGGTTTGAAGTTTGTTAGCCCCGAGAAAGAGAAAATTGATACAGTGAATTTTTATTCAGTTTTTGTTTCATTCAGTTGTGGTTTTGTTTTGTGTTATCTTATTGGGTTGCGTTATCTTTATAGAAGATTAGAAATTATTAAAAAAGAAGCCGAAAAAGTGTTAAGTAAATTGTTAGAGATTCAGACCATGGAGGAAGACATTTTAGGTCAAGCAAAAGAGAAGGTCTCTCGAGCTAGTCAGAGAAAGGGAGAAAATTTAAAGGAAAAGGGGTTATTAGAAAAAAGGCCACAACAAGAGGCTGTCACTAACTCCGTTTTACCAGAGGGTGTAATTCAACCAACAGCCCCACCGATGGAGACAGCTGAGTGGCCCTCAAACCCCGTAGTTGATAGATGGGATCCTGAGACAGGACCTCAAAGATTAGCATGCCCGGTATTTGAACAGGCAGGAGGGCGGCGAATTCACCGTATTTTAGAATTTAACACAGTAAAGCAGTTAAAGGAGGCTGTAACAACCTATGGTCCTCAAGCCCCCTTCACGGTAAGCATGGTGGAGTCCATTACTAACTTGGACATGACGCCAGCAGATTGGGCTAGCATGTGTAAATCTGTGCTAAATGGAGGACAATATTTGTTATGGAAGGTTGCCAATGAGGAATTTTGCATGGAGACAGCTAGGCGAAATGCAGCAGCCGGTTACCCTCAAAGAAGTCTTGAAATGTTATTAGGAAAGGGACCTTATGAGAGTCAGCGGCAACAAATGGAATATGATCCTGCTGTATATGTACAGATTGCTGCAGACGCAGTTAGAGCATGGAAGACTTTACAAGGACATGGAGATTTACAAGGTCAGCTATCTAAGGTAATACAGAGACCTAATGAACCTTACGCTGACTTTGTAGATAGGCTTATTCAAACGGCTGCCAAAATTTTTGGTGACACAGAACAAGCAATGCCATTAATAAAACAACTGGCTTATGACCAAGCAAATCGTTGCTGCAGAGAGGTTATTAGACCATGGAGACATGAAGATTTAAACACATATATTAAATTATGTAGAGATGTTAATGAACAAGGGCAAGTCTTGGCAGCTGCAGTACAACAGGCTTTAGATGCCAGGCTAGAAACATGCTATAATTGTGAACAAACAGGACATTTTAAAAGGAGTTGCCCCATAAGAGGAGGGTTTAACAAAACTAGAAATCAAAGGAATAGAATACCGGGTATTTGCCCACGATGCCGTAGAGGGAGACATTGGGCTAATGAATGCCGTTCTCAAACCACCATAGAAGGTACTCCCTTATCAAAAAACGGACAAGGATCAGGTATTTACCCACGATATCGTGGAGAAAGGCACCAGGCTTCATTGCCAAAAAACGGACCGGGGGGCCCAATGCTCCGGGGCCCACAACCACAAATATACGGGGCAGTGGAGGAACCCAGAAACCCCATCAGGGTGGTGCCCAGGACACATTGTCCATTAAATCCCTCATCAGACAAACCCGAGGGAGCGCAGGGTTGGACATCTGCGCCTCTGCCAGAGCAGTATTAACTCCAGAGATGGGAGTTCAAATCATTCCCACAGGAGTAAAAGGACCTCTTCCCCAAGGAACAGTAGGCTTATTGTTGGGACGTAGTTCATCTACATTAAAAGGACTTATGATAAGTCCTGGGGTAATTGATCCCGATTATGTAGGTGAAATAAAAATTATAGCTAGTTCTCCAGGAGGTATATCAGTAATTTCACCTGGAGATAGAATAGCACAGTTGTTAATACTACCCAGCCTACATAATAAGTTCTCTAGTCTTAATGTAGAAAGAGGTTCCAAGGGATTAGGCTCCACAGGTGTAGATTGGGCTATGTTGTCTTTAAATTTAGATTCTCGCCCAATGTTAAAACTAAATATTCAGGGTCGTGACTTTAATGGACTGCTGGACACAGGTGCTGACCTTAGCATCATATCTCTTCAAGAATGGCCAAAACATTGGCCATTACAACAAGCCACTCAAACGCTTCGAGGCCTAGGAGTGGCGACTAATCCCCATAGAAGTGCTATGGTATTAGATTGGAAGGATCCTGAAGGATGTGAAGGAACTATACAGCCATATGTTTTGGATCACCTTCCTATTAATTTATGGGGACGAGATGTCCTAGATCAACTAGGTTTGATGTTAACAAATAACATCAATCCTAATGTGCCCACTACTAGGGCTAGACAAGGTATCAGGAAAGAAAAAAGATTAGGAAAACAAGAACAAGGTATAGCAGCGCCAATTCAAATAGATCAAGGAACAGACAGACATGGGTTGGATTTTCAGAAAGGGCCACTGAGACAATCAAAATTACTTGGAAATCAGAAAGACCAGTGTGGGTTCCTCAGTGGCCCCTGACTAAAGAAAAGATACAAGTAGCCCATGATCTGGTCAAACAACAATTAGCGGAAGGACATTTACAACCTTCCGTATCTCCCCATAATACTCCCATTTTTGTTATCAAAAAGAAATCGGGTAAATGGAGATTATTACAAGATTTAAGAGCAATTAATAATGAAATGGTCATTATGGGACCTGCTCAATCAGGGATTCCTCAATTGTCTGCTTTACCAAAAACGTGGCATGTTTTAGCTATAGACATTAAAGATTGCTTTTTTTCGATTCCAATTCATTCCGAGGATAGTCCACGTTTTGCATTTACTATCCCTGCATTAAATCATGAAGGTCCTGATGAGAGATATGAATGGAAAGTACTCCCTCAAGGAATGGCTAACAGTCCAACTATGTGTCAAATATATGTTAATAAAGCAATCCAGCCACTTAGAAATCAAAATCCTGAACTAAAAATATTTCACTATATGGATGATGTATTATTGGCACATAAAGATAAAAACATATTGCTGGAATGTTATGCCACACTTACAAACTTATTAAAAAATTATAATCTAGAGATAGGAATAGACAAAGTACAATTAAATTTTCCAATTAATTATTTAGGAGTTCTATTATCCTCAACCATGGTCCGTCCACCTAAAATTCAAATACGAGTAGATCAACTCAAATCACTTAATGACTTTCAAAAGTTGTTGGGAGATATAAATTGGATAAGGCCTTATCTAGGCATACCAACAGGAGAGTTGGGACCTTTATTTGATATTCTAAAAGGTCCATCAGATCCAAATTCACCCCGAATGTTAACTCCTAAAGCTAGAAAGGCATTAAAAATTATTGAGACATATATGGAAAATATGCATTTAGATAGAATTGATATAAGTTTGCCTTTATTATTTATTGTACTACCAACAAGAAATATTCCTACAGGAGTATTTTGGCAGGAAGGTCCATTATTGTGGATACATTTATCTTATTCTCCTAACACTATTCTTACTAGGTATCCTGAGGCTGTAGGACAATTAATACTCAAAGGTATAAGAGCAGCAAAGACAGTGTTTGGAATTTCTCCCAATAAAATTATTACTCCATATACTATGGAGCAAATTGATGAGTTAGCTAATGAACTAAATACTTGGGCAATAATCATGTGTAAATCGAATGTTTCATTTGATAATCATTTACCATCTAATCCTTTGTTGTCTTTTTGGTCTAAGCATCCTGTAGTTTTTCCTAAAATGACAAGAAAAACACCTATCGTGAATGCTCCAAATATATTCACTGATGGGTCTAATAATGGTACAGCTGCAGTAGTTACCCCTGATCAAACTTTTACATTTTTAGTTCCCAAACAGTCAGCTCAAAAGGTAGAGCTTAATGCAGTTCTACAAGCTTTTATGATGTTCAAAGATTCTGTATTTAATTTATTCTCTGATAGCCAGTATGTAGTTAATGCTATAATATCCCTTGAAGATGCTGGTAGGATTTCCCCTTCCTCTACTGTTTTCTCTTTGTTTTCCACTATACAAAGTCTAATCTGGGATAGAAAAGATCCATTCTTTATAGGACATATCAGGGCACATACAGGATTGCCTGGAGCCCTTAGTTTGGGCAATGATTTAGCAGATAAAACTACACATGATATACATATTTTTTCTACTGTAGAAGAAGCTACAAATTTTCATAAAAGGTTTCATGTTAACGCTAATACTTTACAGAAGCGTTTTAAAATAACTAAGGAACAAGCCAGGCATATAATAAAACAATGTCAAAATTGTGTGACCTTTTTACCCCAAGTTAATCTTGGAGTCAATCCTAGAGGACTGATACCTAACCATATTTGGCAGATGGACGTCACACACTTGCCAGAATTTGGAAAATTAAAATATTTACATGTTACAGTTGATACTTCTTCCGGATTTTTGATGGGCTCCCTTCATGCCGGAGAAAAAACTAAAGATGTTATAGCTCATTGCTTACAAAATTTTGCCACTGTGGGTGTTCCTAAACAGTTAAAAACTGATAACGGTCCTGGTTATACGTCTAAATCTTTTAAACAATTTTGCTCATCATTTGGTATTACTCATATAACAGGAATCCCATACAATCCACAGGGACAAGGCATAGTTGAAAGAGCTCATCAAACTATTAAAACGTACCTATTAAAGCAAAAAGAGGGAATTGGAAAGGGGTATATATCCCCCAAAGATAAACTTAAAATAACTCTTTTTACTCTAAACTTTCTAAATTTGGATTCATCAGGACTTAGTGCTGCGGAAAGACATATGTATCCGAAAAATGTACATAAGCCTAAGGTACTTTGGAAAGATATTCTAACAGGACAATGGAAAGGTCCCGACCCAGTTATTGTCTGGAGTCGGGGTTCCGTTTGTGTGTTCCCACAGGGAGAACAGCAGCCAATTTGGATTCCAGAGAGGTTAACCAAAACAATTTCTACAGAAAAAGAAGATGATTTGACTGAAATCCATAACAGCTGAAATCCAGAGCTCCAGCTTGGCTATTCTTACATCTGCGACAGTGATTAACCACGGTGCCTTTTTTTTCAATATCTATTTTATTATTGCATTTTTCCCACATCGTAAAGTTCTATTTTATTTTTTGAGCTCATACAAACCTAGGTTAATGTTTTTCTGATCAGTTTTGTTTTTTGACTGTGTTTTATTTTTTGACTGTGGAGTTTTTAAACATTGCAATGGAGATTTTACCTAGGTAAAGCTACAAGGCCGTTATTATTGTCTTATGTGTTGTATGTTATGTCTGCACTGTTTTGTGTTGCATGTCAGTATGTGTGTATGTCCATATTTTTATATGAGGAGCGCTCATGAAAAAATGGATCCGAATTTTTTTTATTCACGTGATTTAAGTGGTTTAATTTAAATTAGTTAAACAGCTGTTAATGATTGCTTTCAAAGGTGATTAACAGATCTGTTTGCTTACTATTGTTTTTAAAGGTGATTAACAGATCTGTTTGTTTACTTTCACTTTTCCTTTTCATTATATTTAATAATTCTGTTCAGGATAATGTCTCTTTAACATCATTGCCAGAATTCCCATCTCCATCCCAGTGCCGGTGAAGACAAAGAAAACCAAACTACAGCTTCTATGATAGCTACCACAGTAAACTGTATAAACTGATGCATCAATGAATATAACTCAACAAGTAATGCTCAATCAAGGACTTGATTTACTTTGGGAGGAAATGGACATATTGATAGACTCCTCCGATTTGAACTGCCTGCAGAACTTGCCTGGACTATATATCAGTTGCATGCATTGTGAACTATCGTCTGGTGCAGCGAATTGTGGTACTGCTGGCATATTTTTGCTGATGGTGTCACCAGTGATGCAATTTCCTTGCCAGCGCACCCCATGTTAATTGTGGTAATGCTGACATCTTTGCTGATGGTGTCACCAGTGATGCAATTTTTCCAAAGGAGCCGTCAATTGGCTTGGTGTTGTGGCATTTCTGTATCTTCCTCCCTTCTACTAGTGATGGTCTAAAATTTGGGGGCCAACAGAGGTGAGGCAAGAACCTCACCCCCCCACTGGCACCAAGGTTAAATTTGGGGGCCAACAGAGGTGAGGCTTGTAGAACTGCATTAAGCTCTACCTTTTGAGCTGACTGTTTGGGAACTAAAAATGTAAAAGTTTGATCAGGGGTAACTACTGCAGCTGTACCATTATTAGACCCATCAGTGAATATATTTGGAGCATTCACGATAGGTGTTTTTCTTGTCATTTTAGGAAAAACTACAGGATGCTTAGACCAAAAAGACAACAAAGGATTAGATGGTAAATGATTATCAAATGAAACATTCGATTTACACATGATTATTGCCCAAGTATTTAGTTCATTAGCTAACTCATCAATTTGCTCCATAGTATATGGAGTAATAATTTTATTGGGAGAAATTCCAAACACTGTCTTTGCTGCTCTTATACCTTTGAGTATTAATTGTCCTACAGCCTCAGGATACCTAGTAAGAATAGTGTTAGGAGAATAAGATAAATGTATCCACAATAATGGACCTTCCTGCCAAAATACTCCTGTAGGAATATTTCTTGTTGGTAGTACAATAAATAATAAAGGCAAACTTATATCAATTCTATCTAAATGCATATTTTCCATATATGTCTCAATAATTTTTAATGCCTTTCTAGCTTTAGGAGTTAACATTCGGGGTGAATTTGGATCTGATGGACCTTTTAGAATATCAAATAAAGGTCCCAACTCTCCTGTTGGTATGCCTAGATAAGGCCTTATCCAATTTATATCTCCCAACAACTTTTGAAAGTCATTAAGTGATTTGAGTTGATCTACTCGTATTTGAATTTTAGGTGGACGGACCATGGTTGAGGATAATAGAACTCCTAAATAATTAATTGGAAAATTTAATTGTACTTTGTCTATTCCTATCTCTAGATTATAATTTTTTAATAAGTTTGTAAGTGTGGCATAACATTCCAGCAATATGTTTTTATCTTTATGTGCCAATAATACATCATCCATATAGTGAAATATTTTTAGTTCAGGATTTTGATTTCTAAGTGGCTGGATTGCTTTATTAACATATATTTGACACATAGTTGGACTGTTAGCCATTCCTTGAGGGAGTACTTTCCATTCATATCTCTCATCAGGACCTTCATGATTTAATGCAGGGATAGTAAATGCAAAACGTGGACTATCCTCGGAATGAATTGGAATCGAAAAAAAGCAATCTTTAATGTCTATAGCTAAAACATGCCACGTTTTTGGTAAAGCAGACAATTGAGGAATCCCTGATTGAGCAGGTCCCATAATGACCATTTCATTATTAATTGCTCTTAAATCTTGTAATAATCTCCATTTACCCGATTTCTTTTTGATAACAAAAATGGGAGTATTATGGGGAGATACGGAAGGTTGTAAATGTCCTTCCGCTAATTGTTGTTTGACCAGATCATGGGCTACTTGTATCTTTTCTTTAGTCAGGGGCCACTGAGGAACCCACACTGGTCTTTCTGATTTCCAAGTAATTTTGATTGTCTCAGTGGCCCTTTCTGAAAATCCAACCCATGTCTGTCTGTTCCTTGATCTATTTGAATTGGCGCTGCTATACCTTGTTCTTGTTTTCCTAATCTTTTTTCTTTCCTGATACCTTGTCTAGCCCTAGTAGTGGGCACATTAGGATTGATGTTATTTGTTAACATCAAACCTAGTTGATCTAGGACATCTCGTCCCCATAAATTAATAGGAAGGTGATCCAAAACATATGGCTGTATAGTTCCTTCACATCCTTCAGGATCCTTCCAATCTAATACCATAGCACTTCTATGGGGATTAGTCGCCACTCCTAGGCCTCGAAGCGTTTGAGTGGCTTGTTGTAATGGCCAATGTTTTGGCCATTCTTGAAGAGATATGATGCTAAGGTCAGCACCTGTGTCCAGCAGTCCATTAAAGTCACGACCCTGAATATTTAGTTTTAACATTGGGCGAGAATCTAAATTTAAAGACAACATAGCCCAATCTACACCTGTGGAGCCTAATCCCTTGGAACCTCTTTCTACATTAAGACTAGAGAACTTATTATGTAGGCTGGGTAGTATTAACAACTGTGCTATTCTATCTCCAGGTGAAATTACTGATATACCTCCTGGAGAACTAGCTATAATTTTTATTTCACCTACATAATCGGGATCAATTACCCCAGGACTTATCATAAGTCCTTTTAATGTAGATGAACTACGTCCCAACAATAAGCCTACTGTTCCTTGGGGAAGAGGTCCTTTTACTCCTGTGGGAATGATTTGAACTCCCATCTCTGGAGTTAATACTGCTCTGGCAGAGGCGCAGATGTCCAACCCTGCGCTCCCTCGGGTTTGTCTGATGAGGGATTTAATGGACAATGTGTCCTGGGCACCACCCTGATGGGGTTTCTGGGTTCCTCCACTGCCCCGTATATTTGTGGTTGTGGGCCCCGGAGCATTGGGCCCCCCGGTCCGTTTTTTGGCAATGAAGCCTGGTGCCTTTCTCCACGATATCGTGGGTAAATACCTGATCCTTGTCCGTTTTTTGATAAGGGAGTACCTTCTATGGTGGTTTGAGAACGGCATTCATTAGCCCAATGTCTCCCTCTACGGCATCGTGGGCAAATACCCGGTATTCTAATACTTTGATTTCTAGTTTTGTTAAACCCTCCTCTTATGGGGCAACTCCTTTTAAAATGTCCTGTTTGTTCACAATTATAGCATGTTTCTAGCCTGGCATCTAAAGCCTGTTGTACTGCAGCTGCCAAGACTTGCCCTTGTTCATTAACATCTCTACATAATTTAATATATGTGTTTAAATCTTCATGTCTCCATGGTCTAATAACCTCTCTGCAGCAACGATTTGCTTGGTCATAAGCCAGTTGTTTTATTAATGGCATTGCTTGTTCTGTGTCACCAAAAATTTTGGCAGCCGTTTGAATAAGCCTATCTACAAAGTCAGCGTAAGGTTCATTAGGTCTCTGTATTACCTTAGATAGCTGACCTTGTAAATCTCCATGTCCTTGTAAAGTCTTCCATGCCCTAACTGCGTCTGCAGCAATCTGTACATATACAGCAGGATCATATTCCATTTGTTGCCGCTGACCCTCATAAGGTCCCTTTCCTAATAACATTTCAAGACTTCTTTGAGGGTAACCGGCTGCTGCATTTCGCCTAGCTGTCTCCATGCAAAATTCCTCATTGGCAACCTTCCATAACAAATATTGTCCTCCATTTAGCACAGATTTACACATGCTAGCCCAATCTGCTGGCGTCATGTCCAAGTTAGTAATGGACTCCACCATGCTTACCGTGAAGGGGGCTTGAGGACCATAGGTTGTTACAGCCTCCCTTAACTGCTTTACTGTGTTAAATTCTAAAATACGGTGAATTCGCCGCCCTCCTGCCTGTTCAAATACAGGGCATGCTAATCTTTGAGGTCCTGTCTCAGGATCCCATCTATCAACTACGGGGTTTGAGGGCCACTCAGCTGTCTCCATCGGTGGGGCTGTTGGTTGAATTACACCCTCTGGTAAAACGGAGTTAGTGACAGCCTCTTGTTGTGGCCTTTTTTCTAATAACCCCTTTTCCTTTAAATTTTCTCCCTTTCTCTGACTAGCTTGAGAGACCTTCTCTTTTGCTTGACCTAAAATGTCTTCCTCCATGGTCTGAATCTCTAACAATTTACTTAACACTTTTTCGGCTTCTTTTTTAATAATTTCTAATCTTCTATAAAGATAACGCAACCCAATAAGATAACACAAAACAAAACCACAACTGAATGAAACAAAAACTGAATAAAAATTCACTGTATCAATTTTCTCTTTCTCGGGGCTAACAAACTTCAAACCTTGAGCCAACCATTTTTCCCAGTTTGCCTGAGAAATTTCTAGGGATAGGCAGCTTGAAACAAAAACGAAATAAATCAAAACAAGAACACATTGTTTTTTGAAATGGTCACCCATTCTCTCGCCTTCCCTCAGGGGGGAGCGATTTTACTCACCTCCAAATTTCAGACGTTCCGCGTACGGGCCACCAAAATGCCAAGGCCAATGTCTCGGCTTGGCACCAGAATCACGAGGCACTCACAGCTTTGTAGGTTCAAACAGCAATTCTTTATTCCAGCTCTCACACCACCTCCACACAGGTCCAGGGGCAAACGCGTTCTCTGTCTCCCGCACAAACCACCTACTCCACGAGGCTCTCTCCAAATCCCATTTTTATCTCACGAGAACTCAATGGGAACAAGCAGCAGGAACACCCTAATCCCAGCAATAATCTTCAACCGCCAACTTCCCTAAAACCCATTATCTTAAACTGGCAACGCCTTAAACTCAAGGAGCCGGTTACTTCCTCAAACCTGATCAGCTCTAAACCCAGATCTGCCTTGGTCCTTGAGCAAGGTCACCTTATTAAAGCATGCATGCAATGTTCCATCAAATGTCCTCTAAGCAGCATGGGGTACGCTTGGCAAGGAAATTTCGATGCGTCATTCCTACTTGGTAATGGCCCTCAGCATCCCTCCTTCCAGTGCCACTCTCTACCTCACAGACTTCCTATAGGACTTGGCCCATGGCTACTGCTAAAACTCCATTTCCTACCACTCCTCCCATGTTTTACCCTACACATTTGGCCTCCTTGCAGATCCTCCAAACTCCCATTCTCATTTTCTGTGAGTGAAAAACAAAACAAAACATTTCCAAGGTATTTACAGTGTGTTCCCAACTTGATTCAACTCTGATCAAAGGTCACCTCCTCTGAGAGGTTATGTTTAACTACATGAACCAAAGGAATTTCTCCCTTTCTCATTTTCCTCAGTAGTTATCCCCTCCCTATCTCTGTATCCTAGTTTACCTCTTTTTTCGTAGTACTGACCTAACATTATATTATATATTGAGTAATATAAGTTCTGTGATTGTGGGTCTTCATTTTGTTTACTGCCATAAATATTTGTGAATGAATGAATAAATGAATGCCACTTGTGGCTCATTATTATATGCTTTGGCTTAAGACTGCAGTCCTCCTCTCCTGGACAGCAGGTGTTATAATCTCTGTATTAATCTCTAATGCTCTTGGTCTTCATCTCCTTCCTGGTACAGAGTAACTTCTATACTCCTTGTATATTATTAATAATAATAAAAGAATAATTCCCGACCAGGGAACTCTGAATCTATTTGTACTGCAGAAGCTACATCTCTTTATCTGAAATTCTTAGGTTCAGATATGTTTTCAAAAGTCAGAATCGGGGGCTGGAGTTGTGACTCAGTGGTAGAGCGCTTGCCTAGCATGCGTGAGGCACTGGGTTGGATCCCCAGCACCACATAAAAAAATTAAATAAAGGTATTATGTCCGTCTACAACTAAAAGAAATTTTTTAAAATGTCAGAATCATTTATTACTTAATACCCCAAAAATGTAGGGTGAGTACCCTATAATCAAATACATTAATGCTCAGCGACAAAACATGTGAAAAGTCCCATTATTTGGGATAAATAATGCTCAAATCAGTTTTTGCTACCAAGTTAGCTATCAAGGTAAATTTCTTTAAGTTTGGGATTTTGGAATTGTGAATGAGCATTGAGGATATGTACTGGTGTGTGGAGATCTGTAAAATAGCTCCACGCTCAAATTAGCATCAACTTCCTCATCCCAGAAGGTGAGAAATCACTGATTTAATGCATTAGTGTAAAACATCTACATATTTTTATTACTGCTAACATGAAAAAGCATTTATTGTGTGTTAACCCTTGTCCTCCTTCAATGTGGTTGTAAAACAATTACTTGTCCTATTTTTACAGGTGAGGAAAATAGGGAGGTTTAGCAACTTGCCTACACAGCTAGTAACTGGCCAAGCTGCATCCAAACAATATTGTATGATAGCTGTCTCACAATAAAAAGTCACAGTCTGGGCCACCTGCTCCATCTGATTTCACACAGAGCAAGATGAAAATTCTTAGTTTTGCCAAATTTCTCTGTGGTGTTGACTCTAAAAGAAAATTTCTGTAATTCAAGTGAAATAGGCTGGCTACATGTAGCCAACTGATATTTATATAATGAAATAATGTATTTCCCTCAGATAAACCATATTTTAAATGTTTGTAATGAGAGATTGAGTGATTTTAAATAATCAAAAGTACATATAATCAATCAGCTGGGCATGATGATCCACGCCTGTATTCCCCGCTGAGGCAGGGGGATTCTAAGTTGGACACCAGCCTCACATCTTAGCAAACTCCTCAACAACTTAGTGAAACCCTGCCTCAAAATAAAAAAATAAAAAGGACTAGAGACGTAGCTCAGTGGTAATGTGTTCCTGGGGTCAGCACCCAGTGCCCAAAACAAAGCCAAAGTACATAGTCACACAAACTTGCCCTGATTTCCTTTGTAGAACCATGATCTGCAGATCCAAGGTCTGCTGTTTCCTGATAAGAGACCATGAAAGGCACTAATTTTAGATAATCTCATTTTCAAGAATACCCACTCTTAGTTGCTTGAATTTTTGTAAGCCAGGCAAGAGCTGATAAAATGTATTTGTGATGAGCAAATTACAGACTCCTTTGGAATGACTGAATACAGCAGCAAAGTTTGGCATTAAGGAGTCAGTCAAGGAGTCAGTTGTATAAGGGGCTACAGCTTCAACTAAAGACACTTTGGGATCTTACCACACTCATTAAAGCCTCAGATTATGAAATGTAGAGCAAAAAAGTACAACACAGAGTCATTTTACAGTACAAAGCAGATAATATGAAGATGAAGATTAAGAAATGAAAATAACATGTACACTAAAAACATCACAACAGAAATGGGTTTTATTTTAACCAGACAAGTGAATTTTTCAATTAGCATCAACTTCCTCAAGATTTGAAGATCTCAAAATTAAAGGTGGCGCTCAAAAGGTGGAAAAGGGAACATTATCATGGAGCAACTGCACTGCTCTTCAAAAGATCATAAGATCTCATGTGTTCTATGTACAAGACCCTCACTTGAAAGTTACCCATCAGTCTTAAAAGAATTTCTCAAAAAAGAAAAAATATATATATAGATCAGTATTATAAATTATTTTTTAATTTTAGAAACTGGGGTGAAAGTACAGTTTTCAGTTTAAAATATTAAAAATGAAAAAAATTAACATTATTATTTAAGATGTCTTGTTACAAAGCATCTAGGTACATAAACATACAAAACAGTTATTACTACCTGACATTCAATGCATGACTTCCATTTCATGTGACAGTTCATCTGCTGGGAAGCTTTTCCCAATAAGTTCCAAACTTCATGCACAAGGATTACATGGATGAAGGCATTTCATCATAGGATAATTCAATTTAATATAACACAGCATAAAATAAATCCAGCGAATCACTATATTTATAAGTGGTAAGATAAAATTGCATATCATTTTCAACTTTTGCCAGACTCATTAAATTCATTAACACATTTAGAGTCTTCTCCTCATGGGCACTTTTGAGAGCTTTGGATTGTGTGTTTTAACTTTGTATTGAGTTGGTCAGCACCTTGATTGATATGAACAATTACATTAAAGATAGATTGTGGGTAGGAGAGAGGGAGATCAGAGGATAACAAAAACAGGGGGAGGGACTCATGTTTTTCATAAGACATTCAAACAGAAAGGACAAAAAAAAAAGCATACAAACAAAAAAAAGTGTTCACAGTAAAACATGTCAGATTTGTAGTTTCATTTGAAACCAACAGCAAATCATGAAACGTCATGAAAAATATAAGTAAAGGTAAAATCTCCTAGAGTAATTACTAAATGAAGTTAAAATTACCACACCGATCAGTAAACCCCAGAAGAAAAATGAATAGCGCTTACATTTCAGGTCCTTCTAGACACCATACAATTTTTCAAAGTTAATGCATAAAATTGGTGGGTTTGGCCACACTGCACAAATTATTTTTTTTTTAAAAAATACAGTATACAGAAAAACTCTTATATTTCCCATTTTAAATCATAAGCTCAAAACCTAAGAGTCAAAGATCAGCTAGAAGAATTTTAGATTATTTACAAATCCAGCAGGTTCCTCTGCCATAATGGCTTGGCTTCCATCCACAGCGATTTTCTCCTTCTCCAGCAGTACCTTTCAGCTCTCTGTCCTCACAGGAGGCTGTTCCCTCTACTGCTCATTTCTACTGGTCATCGGTCATTTTGAACAGTTCCAACAATGCCCCAACAGCTCCAAAATAACCCTACAAAAATAAAGGAAAACTTCTGTGGGAATGTCTTGGAACCTTAGCCAAAGACCTCTTATTTTTCATAATTCTAGAAATGGTGCCCCTTACGGGAAAGAGAAAATTTTAAAACTGAATTCTTAAGCTGGGGATATAGCTCAGTGATAGAGAGTGTGTCTAGCATGTGTAAGGCCATGGGTTCAATCCCCAGTACAGCAAAATGAACAAACATACATGGTGGAATAACAACAGCAACAACAATACATTTATTTGAATGACTACTTGCTTATATATATGTACTATACAGGTTAAATATATAAAGTGTTTAGAAAGATATCTGGCACAAGTTATGTGCTAAGTGCTGGATACTTCTAGTATTATAGCTGTATTTCATTTTAATCTTTGCCATGGCAAAATCCATATTATTATTTCAGATGAGAAAAGAAAGATAATAAATTACCCTGTCAGGGTTATGCGACTTGTGGAAGGGCTCAACACCCACGTTTATCTGACATCAAATCTGCATCTCATGGAAGAAAACCCTAAATTTCCCTCAGAAAATCTGAGGAAGGCCCTTAAGTCAGCTGCAGCCTCATTTTGCCCATCTGTAAAATGTAAGCCCAAGCTCTGTGAAGATGAAAAGAAACTAAAAACACATTTTAGCAACTTTCATTTTAGCCTATTGAGCTGCTATATATAAAAGTCCCAAAGACAGGGTAGTTCAGAAACAATTGCAATTTATTTCTTAAGACTTCCGGAAGCTGGGAAGTCCATGATCAAGATGCCTGGCGAGGGCCAGTTCTTCATAGACTGCTGTCTTTCTCACTGTAACCTCACATGGCCAAAGGTTGCAAGGCAGCTCTCTTGGGCCTTTCTTATAAGGATGCTAATCCTATTCATGAGAGCTCAACCCTTATGATCTAACCATTCTCCAAGGCCTACCTCCTAATACCATCTCTGGAAGATTAGTGTTTTAACAGGTGAATTGGGTTGGGAGGAACAACACACAAATATTCAGTTTGGGTTGTTTTACAAAAGTCTGGAGACTTCACCCTCTGGCATTTACCAGACTCTGCATTTACTGCTGAGATAGGTGCAAATGTATCAGGACATGTCAGGGCCTTTGCTGCTGCTGCTTCCAGCTAAGGTTGATTGAGGCCTCACTAGGCACTAGAAATTATTCTAAGCATGTGAGATGGAAGTACTCATTCAATCATCACAGTAACTCTATGAGACAAATATTATTGTTTCATTTTGCAAATGTGAAAACAGAGGGAGAGATATCATAATCTAAGATCTCACAGTCAATAAAAGTTGTGCTCTGAACTGCTAGGTACACTACTTAAAGGATGTTCCACCATAACATTAGTTGAATGAAAGAGAAATTGAGTGAGTAAGGTCTCCTAACAGCAGGGCAAGTGACTAGAAAGCCACCAACTAAATCAGAGTCTCCCAAAAGTTGTCCCTCCATAATAGTCTCTGGTAAGGCTTGTCTAACCCAGAATGAACTTAAGAATGTAGAAAATTTTCTAAGGAACAATTTTAAGCAGTTCACTAGCTGGAGAGTCTGAGTTATGATAAATGGTAATAAATCAAATCCACCATCCACAATGGTTTAGGATGGTTCAGTGATACTGGTGACTGACTACATGTTGACCTATAGAATTGAGTTTTCCTAAAACGTTGGATCTGTTTTCTATCTTGCCACCAACTACCTGTTTGACCTTGGAGATGACTTCTTGTCCCTGCCAGCTTCTATGTCTTGTTCTCTACATTAAGGCAAGAAGATCTGGACATAAAGTTGCCAAATAAAGTACAGTTAAATGCCAGATAAAATAATCAAGCATCCTGCATTTTTTAGTGCTAAATACGGCAACTGTATTAGGCCAGAACAGTAGTTTTCTTTATTTTCTTTTAAATTATGTTTTTTTTAAAGCTGTGATGGCTTCTTTATTTTTCAAGCAAAACCTTATATCATGAAAACTTCATAAATAAGCAGAATCATAGAGTTGCTCTCTTTGGGGGAATGAAGGAATGAAGGTTCTGGGATCTTATTCTCCTTCAACCAAAACAAGCTACATAACTGGGTTTTAATTCTGCTGGAAGAAAGAAAGAAGGAAGGAAGGAAGGGACTTTCAGTATTAATTTCTATCATGGGAACCTATTTATATTTAAGTTCTCACTGTTGTATATACATTAAGAAAACAAAATATGGATGTAAAGATCTCTAAATAACTTCTAAATTTACCAGTAACTTCTAAAATAAATAATTCAGTTTGGAAGATAAGAAAATGCCATTCATTACAACTGAAATTTACAATACTAGTTCTCAATATTTTTCTGCAGCAATATGCACAAGAGATTAGGTACTGCTTGTGATGAATACTAGCTCTATACAGCACTGGTTTTAAAGGGGGATAGAAGCAATGGGGAAAAGAAAAGAGGGCCCCCCACTTGATCTATGTTATGTAGAAATGCCCTTATCAAAGATGCCCTGTATTAACTGGTGCTGTTTCTCATGTTAACAAGGTCAATATCAGCCAGATGCGCTCACCTCTCAAGGCTGGTAGGCTCCTCTTAGTAGCCCAAGAATATCTGTTCTCACCAGTGAAGCTGCTTACTTGCCAAGAATCAGCTGTGTTTATCTCACAGTTGTTTTTAAGGGTTTCATTGTTTAAGTAACAATCTAATTATGACCATATAAACCAACAAAGTGCAAAATGATGATCAGTTTTATGAAAATTCAGCAAAGCTGAAAAAGGTAGTCACAAGCCATTGCTCTTTACTTAGGTGGATGCCACAATACGAAAGAGGAAAAAAACTAGAAGGATTCTACAACTTAACTGCTCCATAAGTATCTTTCTTGATCCACTTAAAAGAAACAAACTGAAAATCAAAGAAGTTACATACTTACAGAAAACAGTAGTGCCCTAATCACATAAACCATTCTCAAAAATGGAATTTTTGGTCCTACACTGAAAGACTGGTAAGTAGATAAATATTTATGCATTTTTTTGAGAATTTTTTAATATTTATTTTTAGTTTTCGGCGGACACAACATCTTTGTTTGTATGTGGTGCTGAGGATCGAACCCGGGCCGCACGCTTGCCAGGCGAGCGCGCTACAGCTTCAGCCATGTTCCCAGCCCCATTTATGCATTTTAAAATTAAAATAAAATAATTAGAGTAGGGAGATGCTTTTTTAAATGATAACCTATTTTAACTGACTTTAAAGTTTTTTTAAAACTGGGCATGTTAGTGCACACCTGTAATCCCAGCAACTTGGGAGACCGAAGCAGGAGGATCACAAGTTCTAGGTCAGTCTTGGCAACTTATTGAGCTCCTGTCTCAAAAGTGAAAAGGGCTATAGATGAAGCTCAGTGGTAGAGTGCCCCCAGCCCAAATCCCCACAATAATATAAATAAATAAGTAAATTAATTAATTAATTTTATCAGTGATTGACAATTAGTAATTATATATATTTATGGGGTACAAAAGTGATATTATGACTTTTCAATTCAATGGGATGATTAAATCAAACTAACCAACATATCTGTTACCTCAAATACTTAGCCATTTTTTTTGCAGTGAGAATATCTGAAATTTAGTCTCAAGACAATTTTGAAATATACAATACACTGTTCACCACACTGTGCAGTAGATCTCAAAAAAGACTTACTTCTCCTATCTGATTTTGTACCCTATGACCATCATTTCCTCATTCTTGCCAACTCCCAGCCTCTTGTAACCACCATTCTGCTTTCATGAGTTCAGTTCTTTAAGATTCTACCCATGCCAGGTGTGGTGGCACATGCCTATAATCCCAGCCACTCAGGAGGTTGAAGCAGGAGGATCTTAAGTTCAAGGCCTGCCTCAGCAACTTAGCAAGGGCTTTAGCAACTAAATGAGACACCTTCTATAAATAAAATATAAAAAGGGGCTGGGAATGTGGCTCAGTGGTTAAGCACCCCTGGGTTCAATCCTTGTACCAAAAAAAGAAAAAAAGAAGAAGAAAGAAAAAGAAGAAAGAAAAAAGATTCCACATGTGAGAATATGTGACATTTATTTTTCTGAGTTTGACCTATTTCATTTAGCATCTTGTTCTCCAATTTTATTCATGTTGTCACAAATGACAGAATTTCTTTTGCTTTTAAGGCTGAATAGTATTCTATTAGATATCATATTTTCTTTATCCATTCATGTGTTGCTGATGATGAACACTTAGATTGATTTCATTTCTTAGTTATTGTGAATAATCGGTAGTAAATATTGGCAGGCAGACAACTTTTCAATACCTTGATTTCAAATCTCTTTGGGTAAATACCCAGAAGTGGGATTGCTAAGTCCTAGGGTAGTTTCTGAGAGACATCCACAGTTTTCCACAAGGGTTTTATTAATCTACTTTTCCAGTGGCTTTTTTTTTTTTAATTAACCAACTACCAGTCCTAATTATTAGATAAAATGCTTCCATTTTCTGGCAAGCCTTCACAGTGATACATGCCTGGAACCCCAGCAACTCGGGAGCCTGAGACGAAAGGACCACAAATTTGAGGCCAACTTCAGCAATTTAGCAAGACACACAGTTTACAGAGACCCTGTCTCAAAGTGAAAAATAAAAAAGACTCGGAATGCAGCTCAGTGGTGAAGAGTCTCTGAGTTCAATACTCGGCATCCTATCCCCTGACCCCAAACTTTCTGTAGCTCTTTGTCATCCTTTGCATAAATGCAAAGTTTAAATTGGCAACATTTCTACCTGACCAGTTATAAAATGAAGAGACCCACTCATATGTTAGTCAATTCTACACTCCATGTAGAACAATTCAGTCTGTGGAAGCTCAACCCACCTCATGTTCCAAAAACAGAGCCTTCAGTTGTCCTTTGGACCAAAAATCCATGGCATATGCTAGCAGCTTCATGGAGACCATATTGATTCTGAGAAAATTCCCAACAAACACAACTCTGTCAATATTCTGGAAAAAAAATTAAAGACAAACCATTGAATCATGGCAGAAAAATACCATCAGCAAAGATCCCAATGTTCTGTATGTCATTGTACAGAAGCTTGCACAGTGAACCACTTTGGTATCTCCAAAATGAAGCTGAGCAAATCTCACAGTGCACTCCGGAAGGATAGGAGGGGGAGATTTTAGTTGGACAAAGCAGAAACTGACATCAGGGTTGTTTGCAAGTGTTGGGTCTGACATGTAGTTCAGCTCCATATAATTAATATATATCATCATAACTAAAGTTCAAGTTTAGCTAAATTTTCTTGTGCATTTCTTAATTTCCTAAACTTAAAAGAGGTCCTACAAACGGATAAGAAAAAAAACAACAATGTAATATAGAAATGAGTAAAGAAGCTTATACTTTTATGCTCTGCTTGGTGGGGATATAAATTAAAACCACTTTTATTAAGGGCACTTTGTAATATCTGTCAAAACTATAGTGAACATATCCTTTGACTCAGCATTTTCCCTTCTGGGAGTTTATCTGCCAGAATTTTGACATATATGCAAAACATGTGTGTATACAAATATGTGTGTATTCATAAATAAATACAGTGCAGGCTTTTCAGAGACTAGAAATAAAACAAATATCACTAGAAAAGTGGCCAAACCAATAACTGCATATCAATGTTAGGATGCTATATAGTCATTAAAAATGAAAGTTAAAATATATTGATATGAACAATCTCAAGATAGGTTATGTAAAAAAAGCAAGAGGCAATATTTTCAGAGATCCACACTGAAATACAGATAGACTGATACAATGGTTAGAATTTGCTTTCTGATATTCTAGCAAAAAAAAAAAAAAAAAGAAGGAATTGAGAGGAGTAGAAGGAGGAAAGAAAGAAAAATACATAAAGCATTGTGGCAAAGTCCTGATAACTGCTGAGTCTGAGCTGTTGGACATGTGGAGGTTCTCTGAACTATTCTCATTCCTTTATGCATGTTTACCAATTTTCATAATAAAAAGCTGAGAAATTAGGCAAGATGTAGAATAGTATGTAGAAAGTGAATTAATTGTATGGAATGTGATTATGTCTTAGCAAAGCTGTTATTTTTAAAAAGAAGATTATGTAGAGTTTGCTACCTTTGGAAGTATATATTTATTCAGAAACAAACAAACAAAAACTAAAACAAAGGGCTGCCTCTATCTAGTGAGGTTCCTATTGAGTGATAGGGTAGAAATGGTAACTCACTTCCTTGTATGTTTATTCTGCTGTCTTATAAACACAAAATGCAGAAGTTTATAATCTATTCAAAAACAGAAATATGAAACTTTAATGTGGATGGAAAAGTATTTCACAGCATTCCAATCATCACAACAAAAACGTAAACATGGTGCCCCCATCCATGCAATGGCTGGAGTCAAGGATTCTCAAGTCAGTGAATCTAGAGAGCAACACAAGGACAGAAGACTTCGTTACTGTGCTCACAGGGCAATGGAACAATGCCGGTCACTGGTGTGTCCCCTGGGAACCAGCACTGAATGAACACCCTCTAATGGAGCCTTGGCCCCTAGGTAATGGCCAAGTGCCTTCATTCATTAAACTCCAACAGAAACATCCAGTTACTCAAACCAGTATACAACATGACTACATTTTCATGTAGTGAAAAATAAAATCTGTTTTCCTCCCTAAAGGGATTATGATACGTGTGAAGAGACCTGCTGGCTCACTTCAGCCAGAAGTGCAAGGCAAAGGCCGCTCCATGGCAAGTAGGGGAAAGGGCAGCTATTGCTCTACGTGGCAAGGGACATAACTGTGTATCTGACCTTCCAGAGCCTGTGAGTACAGCGAGCTACACACATATTAGTCGTGGGGCTTGTTTGGCTATTTGGATAAACACCCTTTCTAGGTTAATGCCAAAAAAATAACCTCTCTGTTACAATGAATCTCATGACCAAAGTGGACTTCAAAAGGGCATATCTCTCTCGAATACACTTTTACCTAATTATCAGCCTCCCACTTAATCCCCAAACTGAGGACTTCCAAAAAGTTATGACCTTGACCCATAAGTCAACAAAATATGTTAGGAATGTTGTAAAGAAGGTGTCTCTTTTGTAATCCCAAAGCTCAAAGGCAAGGTTACCACCCACCCATAACAAAGAATGCCTCATATCCTGACATTCCACTATTCAACAGGGAGGGGCCAGGAAGGGTTTCAAAATATCTGTATTACTCTATTTCTTGATCTGGGTTGTGGCTATACAGGTTGTGTGTCTGTGAGAAAGTTCACACTTAGAATTTGAGCCCTCTTCTGTGAGTATGTCATATAATTACATACTTCAAACTCCGTTACTGACTTACTATCAGTAATATTTCTCCTATTACCTGTTCCACACCCCAACTTCTTTTTCTTGTCTTCCTGACAGACCTCGGTGAAAGAGAAAGTTGTTCTACTTTACAAATCTTGTATTTCAGAAAAGGGTTCCATTTTGCAGTGTTTCAAAACAATGTTAGTAAAGCTTTGTCACCAGCTCCACCCCTTATTGTGCCTGGGTCTCTGGCTAGCCTCTGCTGTAGCAAGCTCTCTGTGCTTTGATAGCCCTGTACAATGCTGCTTGAACTCCATGCCACAAGGCAACACTGTAAAGAAGCTGAAAGCAAAGAGAATATCGGACATTGCAAGTGGAAGCATTTTATCTGGAATTATTTGCAAGGATGCCCAAAGCTTTTGCTTACATTTCAGTGAACACAGGGCCATAATGATGGTTAGAGAGGCTGCAACATGGGTTGGAATTTTACCATATTTCCACTGTTTGATGGTTTACCATTTGTCAGCTTGTGTCTGCTTAAAAATATAACACATACTCTTCCCCCTCCCCCAACACACACACCTCCTATTCTCTAAGGTGTAACTATATAATAAAGAACAGATTTCCCAAGGATCTGCAGTTTTTTAAAAATCAACAGTTATCACACTATATAATAAGCAAAAACACATGTCTTTCCCCAGGTTAAGACTTTACCTCATTCAGTGCACACATCCGAGCAATGGAGCCAATGTTGTTGGTGATGGTGACCAAGGTGGCCCGGGCGAGGTCTTCCTTGCTGATGGAATCTCGCTTTTCTTTACTCATCATGTTGCCAAAGCTATGTTGGAAATATTAGTGAGAGCGTTCAAAATCATCCTCAGGCAGGATCTGTGCTTCCACCAAGGCACTGTGGAAGGCTCTATGAATCTCTGTTCAAGCTCAATTTACCTGATTTTGCTATCATGGTTTACAAGCAGACAAGATTACAGTATGAATGGCTGGTTGCCCCTTCTTAATAGGGACAAAGTAGAATGGCTATAATGTAGGGAAATTTTTTAATACCTCTAGATATCTGGACAAGAATGGAACAGAGATAACTGTTGTAGTTTTCTAGAACCTTCTTTCAAAGTTGCCTTATTTTAAGCACAAGCATCAAGGGCTAAACATCTCAGTGTTCATTAAGGACAGGAAATCAAGTGTGAGATCTCATATGATTGATATTTGCACCAGGCTGGTGGGCTGACATTTGAAAAAATAAATGAATGGCCAGGGTGGAGAGGCTGCCTCATGTATAGTCACTACTGCTCCTAGCTACTTAGTCTCTACCTTGATGCTACAGCAGATCCTTGAAGGCCAAATCGTTCATAGTCTCCTCCGTAAATGTCCTTCACCAGCTTATCAACATTGGTGCTGTCGCCTTTAGCTGCCATTTCCAGAGCTTCTTCAAAGGTCTCACAACCAGTCAGCAAGCAACATAGGCCTAGGAATGTTCCACCTCCAAGACTGAAGGAACAATAAGGTTTATTTTTAAATTTTACTTGAAGTTATGCCCATCCGAGTCCCCAACTACATCAAGACTATTAAAATGGGTTAAGAAAAACAGAAGAAAAGCAAAGGGGCACTTTATTTGAAAACAAAAGGGCATTTAAAGAACTAGAGCACAAAAGAAGTCTTGTAGATTGGGTCAGAAAAGAGGGCAGAGGCTAACATTAAACATAAGGGAAAACTTGCCCCTAAATTTGAGAACAAAACTAGAGATAGACTCTCACTGATTTCTGTTGTGAGACCTTCAACCAGCCACTAACCTAAGCTCTTCATTCAGTCTTTCCACCTGTGAAATGGAACCTCTTCTAATTGGGTGGTCTGAAAGCAACAAATAACTGATATTTTAAAACCATATGCAGCTGAGTACAAACATTTTGAAAAAGAAATAGTGTATATATGATTCCCAACTAATTATGGAACTAAACTCTCGAATGACAAAACTGACCTAGAACTCAGCAGGAGCCACCAGCCTGAAGGCTCTCTTTCACCTGACATTGTTTCCCTAGCAAAGAAAGTCTCATTCCAACTTCTTAGATCTATAGATCTATCTGATATTAAAGTTGTTTTCCCTGGTAGACTTTGGATATTTGGTTACTGATATTTTACTTATTACCCAAGGCTAAAAACCAGTCACAAAGGTCACAAAATCATTCCAATGCTTCAATTATGTTTTGAAAGCTTTCAATCATTTGGGGAAACACTCCTCTAAGATAGTCTTTTTAGACAAAATTAGACACTAATTATAGTAGGAGAGGACAAACTCAAATGTGCATTAATATCAAAGTTACCTCCTGGAAAGAAAAGCAGATTCTGGGTAAAGCTACCATCAGGGAACTCCTAGCAGGAAAAGGAGTTCGTTTCTAAATGGTTAAGTCTAAGTTTTACTCTTCACTTATTAGGTGAAAAAATAAACATATGAGAGAGCTGCTCATAGCAATTGGTTCAGAAGCCCCCCCCCCCCCCCGCCCCAAAGCCACTAGCTCTCGGAACCCAATTTATATTTTTGCACTGACTTTTAATTCTAAGGAAAAAAATAAGTTAGCATTAAGGCTATTTATTTATTTATTTATTTATTTTTGGTACTGGGGATCAAATCTAGAGATGTTCTATCTATGAGCTGTATCTCCAACCTTCTTATTTGATTTTTTGAGACAGAGTTTTATTAAGTCGCTGAGGCTGGCCTCAAACTTGAGACCTTCCTTCTTCCCTCAGCCTCCTGAGTTGCTGGGGTTACAGGCAAGTGCCAAAAGGCCTGGTTGAAGGTAAGGTTATTTTTACCTTAAATTTTAAAAAAGAAAATTCAAGATTAATGACATTCACTGTCAATAACTGCTAATAAGAAGGTACAAGATTGAAGGATAGGCACATAGTTCTTTAAATTGCATCTAAAGCAAAACTGTGTAATATTCTTACATTGTGATTCTTAAAAAAAAAAAAATGCAAGTTTGGTGAAATTATGGGTTCTTTTCCATGCAGAATGATGTAGCTAAGCACCACTAGAGCAATAGAAATTTAGGACTTCCTCTAAGAGAGTGTGTCACCATTTGCATTTAATATGGTGTGTCATGCTATATTGTTGGTTTCAGCCTATCTTACAAAGCTAGTGTGAGTATTTTGTCTTTGCATTTTTTTTTTTTTTTTGTGGTGCTGTGAAGTGCACCCAGGGCCTCAGGCATATCAGGCAAGTGATCTACCACTGAGCTACATCCCATCCCTGCTACTGGTTAGGTTCTTGTTTGTTTCCGGTACCAGGGATTGAACCCAGGGATGCTTAACCACTGAGTCACATCCCAAGCCCTTTTTGTTTTTCATTTTGATACAAGACCTCACTAAATTGCTCAGGCTGGCTTTGAACTTGCAATTCTCCTGCCTCAGCCTCCCAAGCCACGGGGATTACAGGTGTGTGCTACCACGTCTGGCCACTGGTGTATTTTAATGAAATATTTTTTGGTTTGTGAGTCATCTGGACTTGTTTTGTTTTCTCCCTATATATTTTTAAAAAGAAGTTCTTTGCTCACATTTCTAGATTCTCAATACCTTTTGTCCTTAAGAATCTTTCTTCAAATATTAGGGATTCATTTTAATTAAGGTATTGAACAACTTCCTCCAAATGTAGGCAACTGAAGACATTGGCTGACTTAGAAAGAAGGTAACTCATCAACGGATGTGTTGGTAAAAGTGAAAGAGGGCAAATACGACTGGAAAATGGCAAGTGACTCCAGATAAAGAGCTTAATGGGGAAAGCATGCATGCATTGGTACAGCTGGTACACTGCAGATAGGAGAGAAGAATGCATAGTCACAGAAGAGCCAAGAGTCTCCTAGCATTTTATTAATATCCTCAACCTGCTAACCATTATTTAATCAAGTGATTTCCTCCCTAACAATCAGATATACCTGTTTGTTCTGGCAGACGCATATTAAAATCATCAGTATATCAGAGACAAAAATATTTTGCTAGGAAAAGCCACCAAATACTATCATTATTCATAACAGTGCAAGATTTTTGAGAGACGTAGAAGAAATCTTCAGTTACTCGTTTCAGTAACCAATTTGTTGATAATTTCAGAACACTGGTCATTAATGAGCATTAGTGTTCATTACCCTTAAAACAGATTTCCAAATGATTAGATAAGATGTACTGCTACTTTTGCCAGTTTTTTAACATTCCTCTTTTAACAGGCTACATATTCTACCAAAATCAACTGTAAAGTACTATTTTTTTTCCATTGACTTTCACACTAAACTTGGAGTTGTGTCACTAGAAAAAAATTGCTACTCAGTCTGAGAAAATTACACATAACCAAATTAATCAAGTTTAAAATAAAAGTGATATCCCGAAATAAATGGCATGGTCTCTGAGAAATGTTTAATGGGAAAATAGAGTAGGATACAATAACAAAAACCTAAAGTTACAGCTTTCAGTTCATAAGAAGAGTATTAAAATTTAAAGCTCAAACCATTTGTTTAGATCAGTGATTCCCAAAAGTATGTTCTACATACTGATATTTACTGCTAACTCAAACAGTTTATGTCTGGGGTTTTTGTGACTTGGACCAAAAGAAACCCTTGGCAGAACAACTCTGATGGAACAAGGATCAGAGACCTCACAAACATAAGGTTCCATTCCCCTCTTCCACTACATGTGGCAGTCCCTAAAAGGGCTCCTGTCCCTGAGCAGGTTTCTGTAGCACACTTCCAAAAACACTGATTGAAGAGAGAGCTTACAGGGAAACTTGAACATCCAGACAGTGTATGTTGATATTTGCAGAACACTCTTCTTTAATGGATATTTACCAATAACTAGAATTTATAGGCACTGTTATATGCATAAGAGAAACCAACCATAATTAGCTCCTTAGCAGCTATTTGGGATGACTCAGAACCCTGGTGTCTACACATTTGACAATGTACCTGACATATAATTCATACACTGTTAAGTGTTCATCAACTAAATTGTAAGCATCTGTAATTGTGGAAAATATTTAGTTTGTTCCTTGGACTAGCCGTATGGATTCAATTACTCTTTATAGGAAGAAGACTATAGTTGCTTAAAAATTATAACTTTATCAGATTACTCTCTAAGGTAAAACCAACTCAGCTGAAATATCCATGTGTTTGATATTCCTGACAGTACTAATGAGGCCATGAGGTAAATTTTGATCTTGTGTGACAGAACAAGCTTCTGTATTCTCTCAATGAAAAAATGTATACCTTGTAGCAGCTGAGTGACAGAGTCACAACTATAGACCCAAGTAGGCTTCTGATGGGGGAAGAGGTTTGCAGGGTTCCTCAAAAGCAGCACTACTGACATTTGCAGCTTGATGATTTTTTGCT
Source organism: Ictidomys tridecemlineatus (assembly GCF_052094955.1). Lineage (NCBI taxonomy): Eukaryota > Metazoa > Chordata > Mammalia > Rodentia > Sciuridae > Ictidomys > Ictidomys tridecemlineatus. The sequence continues at coordinate 35,974,335 of NC_135477.1, read as the reverse complement.
GTTGGGCGAGCTGCCCAATGCAGTGTAGAATTTAGCATACCCCTGACCTCGATTCTCCTAGATATCAGTAGCATCCCACCTCCATTGATGACAACTAAAACATGCCTCCAGACATATCTAACACTGTCTGGAAGAAGCTAAAACTTCCGCTTTTCAGTGGGAAGTCACTGATTTATGCAGAGCCATCATAACTCATGAAAGTACACTGGAAAAGCAGAGTCCCTCTCCTAATGGGTAAGTAGTACTGCTAAATTCCGTGCTGGAAAAGTCTGTAAAAACAGTGTAAGCAGCAACAGCTTCCATGGCAGAAATGAAGTGAGAATACTGAGACCCAGAGAATATAGCTTCAATTATCAAAAACAAGGGTTTCAATACAATGCCCTGACACATGTTCTACAAGGCACTAGTTCTGTAAATTGTTCCTTAAAAATGAGTTCTGCTGTCCAATAAGTTGGAAGAATTCTTCTTACAAAATCAGTAAGGAAAACCTTTTTTAACTTTGTTTATGTTGGGGTTTCTCAAAAATATTTGACAGGAGATCATTTCCCATGTTGAATCCTCATGAACATGAAGCTGAGCTCATTTGTCCTTCACAGGGCCTTGGGGTGGGGGTGTCCTAAAAAACAAGGCACCCTTTCCAACTGTGGTTATAGGAGCTATTTTCCTGTCTACTACATTCCAAAATTCCCTGTGAGCTATACTGACTATTCTAGCTTTTAGCCAGAGTATATACCTGAAGTAGGGAGAAAAAATCTTTGTAAACATTGTTTTGTTTGCTGGTTAGAATGGCATATTATTTTAAGCAATTTTCACTGTGCTAGGCACCAATGAATCCAATAGGAGGTTTCGCTGAAGTTTTCTCTGACCATAGCAAGTGCCCTTCTACCTGACTTCTATTGGGCTATTGTCCTTACCATTCCTTTAGCATTCAATACGCATCATCTTGTTGGCAATCTTCTGCTGGGTACAACCCTCTCCCCTCAATCTGACCACAATTTCCAGAAAGATAAAGACTGGATTTTATTAACCTTTATAAAAATCACCCTTTCATTCCCTTAACATGTCACTCAATAAGTCCTTTTTGGTTGGCCAAGGAAGCCAACACATTTCTTTTAAAAACAGATTCAATAAAAATAACTTTTTTATTACACTGTTCATTGAGGAAGAGACCTGGTGTTTAAGCACAGAGAGGTTCTCCTAATGGAAAAAATGTTTACCTGGTCCCTGTAACTCTTTTATAGTTGTCCTTGGAGTACACTGCTAGAATGCTGACACCTGAGCCCATGTTAACCAGCAACATAGGGTATGGGTTATCAAGGCAGTATGGCTTTTTTTGACACAATTCAGGATTTGTGGGGTTTTCAAAATAGTAACATTCTGGCTTGCCGTTGAAGCCGACGGAGTCGACGTAAAGCAGACCCTGAATCAGACAGTCCAGTTCATCCAGTTTATGGAGCTGCAGGTCAGCAATCTGAAAGAGAACAAAACCTTGTAAGATACCATGGACCACCTTGGGAGAAGCCCCAAAAGCTTAGCTGGATTTAAGATTGGGTCATTCACTCTAAAACCAGGGGAACATCCTTGAAACAAGTTGTGAAACTTTGTTGATATTCAATCAGTCCCTTGGAAAAGCAGCTGTGCTAAAGGACAGGCGCATGCCTGGAAAAGCATGTACAGGGGGTGAATGGTGGTCCCTGTCCATGAACCTGTGAATGTGGTTTGGAAAAACACTCTTTGCCGATGTAATTAAAGAGCTTGAAGAAATCATCCTAAATCATCTGGGTGGGCCAGTGACAAGAGTCCTTATAAGGGACACACAGGAAAGATGTGAAAGACACACAGGACAAGGTCATGAAACGATGAAGACAGGGATTTGAGAGCTGCCACCAGACACTGGAAGAAGCAAGGCATGGAATCCCCCCAAGAGCCTCTGAAGGAGGTGCAGCCTCAAGAACTATGAGCAGCCTGTGATACAGTGGCACGCACCTGTAATCCCAGCAACTCAGGAGGCCAAGGCACAAGGATCACAAGTTCAAAGCCAGCCTTGGCAACTTAGCAAGACCCTGTCTCAAAATAAAATAAAAGAGGCAGGGTCCAGCTCAGTGGTAGAGGGTCTCTGGCTTCAATTCCTATTACCACCAAAACAAAACAAAAACAAAAAATCCTATGAGGAAAAAAAATCTAATATTTTAAATCACCAAGTTTGTGGTCATTTGTTAAGAAAGGCTATGGAAAATACGTGCCATCAAGTGAGAACATTCAGAAAGTAATGAGAATCCTCCACTTCCTTGCCTGGGAACTGGTGAAAATCTCTTGAGCTCACGAAGCAGAGTTACCCTTTTCCCAGACCTGGGCTCTGGAGTTAGACAGATCTGACTTTGAATTCTTGCTCTAAAACTGACTTAGCTAAAGGATACAAGGTGAATTATTTGACTTCTCAGTCTCCTTACCTGTAAAATGGGAATAAAAATGTTGCTGTAAAGATTATATGATAATAATATATGTGATGTGTTTACCCAGGGGTTGGCACAGACAAAGGGCTCATCAGCTGGAGTGGCCAGAGTGGCCTTTAATGTTCCTATAAGATAAAAACGCCCACTCTCTTAGGTATGGGGGGCAGGGTGAGGGTTGGGAGGGGGTGTTAAGGACAACAGGCTGACTGTGGACTAGCATTGGAAACTAGTGGCCACTTTGCATCCTCAAAAGTTTAATTCATTATCCTTAAGAGTATACCACTGGCCCAGAGATTTGGGTTGATAATCATTTTCCATGGCCAGAAAAAAATCAAACAAAAATTAGTGATTAACAATTGCCAACATGAAACTCAACGAAATTCTCACAAAAAAAAAAAAAAAACCTGTAAGTAGGTATTTTTAACCTTATTACATAGTTAAGTTTCATGGTGCCTAAGTGACACAACTAGCAAATACCTACCGGTGATTCCCTGTTCTGTTGTCTTCATTGCCATAATGGATATTGTTTCTGGGGTCTGGAAACAACCTATACAAGAACTAGACTTAGATATTTTGCCCAAAAAGACATCACCTTCATTAAAAAGTTAGCAAGAAGAAAACTTTTCACTTGGTGTCACTCATCTGAGGTTCCTATTTAACAAAATTGGCTGAATCTATACCTGCAAAGAATACCAGCAAGGTGGTAGAATTATTCTGTTTTTTTTTTTCTTGCAGTGCTAGAGATTAAACCCAGAACTTCGTGTATGCTAGTCAAATACTCTATCAATGAGCTACACCCCCAGACCCTGAAAGTATCCTTGACACATGGAAATAAAGATTCTAAATGACCACTGGTGATAAAGTAAATATAGCTCATAAATGGTTCCAAACATTTCATTTTTTTATCAATATTCGAATGAGATGCATATAATTACAGATATATTAAGGGGGCATTTCTATACGAATTATCTGGAGCCCTGAAAGAGTATAGTGGGACACAACAGGGTAAATAATATCTCCTCTATTTTCCTGAAGTCCACAGCCTTCCATTGTATTTACAACATTGGTCACAATCTGGCTGTTTTTTAGATTCCTCAGCACTTGGCTCAAAGGCCTGCCCCTAATCATTACTTAATAAACATATATTAAATGGATCAGGGAAAGTTATCACCTCCTGGATCACTCCAAGCTGGAAAGTAGCTATTTCATCAGCCAGTCTGGGGACCATAGGCTAACCTGCTTAAAAATTAATCAGAGGTTCATCAACAATATTGACAGCCAAGCCCAGAACCAACATCATGAACACAGACAGAGTCCATCCAGCTGGACAGTTTGAAACTACATCGGGCAGAAAAAGAAAAAGCTGTCAAGGCAAATAAACTAAGCATATACAATGTCAATCTGAAAGAAAACTTTATTATCTCACCTTTCCCCTCAAAATGATTTTCAAATAAAGTGCTAGTAGCAAACATCTCTTCTATACATTTTACTGAGGGATGGATATTTCTGGAGCCTGAGGTCACACAGCCCTATTTGTCTAATAGGAAACAGAGATATTAGTCACTTTCTTGGAGAACTATAGGAAAAAAGATGGACTCCCAGCTTCAGGTAATGAGTCAAATTGCTACTTTACTTTTCAAATAGGCCATCTGAAATTCAAAACCAGGTGGGAATTAATCAGACTTTGCAGTTTGTTGGTAAACCTGAATTAATTTTGTGGAAGACTTAAAACAGGCACTTAAGATTTCATCTAAGGAGAAACACTCTTTTTAAAAAAAAAATATTTTTTTAGTTATACATGGGCACAATATCCTTATTTTGTTTTTTTTATGTGGTGCTGAGGATCAAATCCAGGGTCTCACATGTGAGAGGCGAGTGCTCTACCGCTGAGCCACAACCCCAGTCCGGAGAAACACTCTTTCTAAGCAAAGTTTTCTTTATATTAGGAATCACAAACTCAAATACCTAAAGGAGGAAGTAAGAAAATAGAAGCTGGGCATGGTGGCACACCTCTGTCATCCCAGTGACTCAGGAAGCTGAGACAGGAGGATCGAAAGTTCAAAGCCAGCCTCAGCAATTTAGCTAGGCCCTAAGAAACTTAGTGAGACCCTGTCTCAAAACATAAAAAGTGCTGGGGATGTGGTTAAGTGCCTCTGGGTTCAATCTCTAGTACAAAAAAAAAAAAAAAAAAGAATGAGCAAAGCCCTGGTCTACATGGAAGTAACTGAGTAATGGGAACTGTGTCAACAAAACGATCTGCATGTATTTACAGTTCACTTCCAGCTCATTGTTGCTATGTGGTAATGGGCCCCAGTGCTGCCAGATGACCCTATTTTGCAAGAACCAGAAATCCAGATTTTATGTGAAACCTTTTAATATTTAAATGTTGGTGGTAAATTTTACAGTTTTGTTTACCTATTGCAGACCAACAAAACACATTGCTTTTATTCCATATCACCAATTTTATATACAGTTGCTATGGCTTGAATGTTGTTTGTTCCCCAGGGATCTATGTGTTGGGAGCATGGTCTCCAGTGTGGTGATGTAGGAGTGGATGGACCCTTTAACAGGTGGGTGCTAAAAAAATAGAGGTGTGGCCTAGTGAGAGGTCTTAGGGTGCTATCCTAAGGAGGGGATACTTAGTCTCCTGGGGTGAGTTCTCATCAGAGCAAGTTGTTATAAAAGACTAAACCTGACCCTTGAGTTTCTCTCCTCTTTCGAAATATGACCCTCTCCTTTACCAGGTGGTGGTCTCCAGAACCTGTGTTTTGCTGTTTGACTTTCAGCCTCCAAAACTGCAGTCTACCTCCTTTCTTTATAAAGTTAGGCTGTCTTAGGTATTTTGTAATGGTAACGAAATACTTACTAATACAAGTGATGCATAGCTTAATGAGGAGCATGCATTCTGAGAAATACCTTGTTAGGTGATTTCATCACGAGCAAACATCATAAACTTATATAAACTAATATAGCTACAACATCCCTAAATGATATAATCTATGGGATCACTTTCATATATGTGGTCTACTATTGAACAAAATGATCTTAAGAGGTCATAACTGTATATATTCCGATGTTTATCTTTATAATAGGACTTAACTGATGACAAATCTGAAATATCAGATCCAGTAAACATGTAGGTAAAGCTTCTACTAATTTGAACATAACCCTGTAACCAAGATTTGCTGATTTATGTTAACAACCAACTCCCTGGGGAAAAAAGCCTTGGTTTGTAGCAATTACTAATTTCTGTGGTGTAATCACCCTCACCATGGCCAATTTCAAGATTCTAACCTGCTGTCACTAAACACAGAGTACAGAAGAGATGTCCACCAGTATATAAGTTTGAGAGGGGCTGGCAGGGGTTTTGTTTCTTTTAAGCCAGCAAGAGCAGGCTCCAGCTCCCCACTGCTTGTAACTCTTAGCTCTTTTAGAGAGTTCTATGAATGCCCAAATTCGTAAGTTAAATTTAAATTACAATCCACAAACTTAAAAACAGCAAACCTGCCCTAAGACTCAAATTCTATGTAAGGAACAAAAGCTAATTGAGAAGTGTATAGATCCCATCTGGAGGACTTTATGAAGGAAGAGACTCTTATTACCTATTATTCAGATAAAATATGTCACTGGGGTCCAGCAGGTTAAGTGACCTTCTTAGGATCCCAAAGCTAACAAGAGGAAGAGATAAGGTACACAACACCTTCAAACTATGATTAGAAACTAACATTGATCTGTCTGGTACCAAAGTCACCCAAGCAAGTATAGTTACAGTAGGTTCTCAAACTTAACGTGCAACAGAATCACTAGTCAGTTTGTTAAAACACAGGTTGCTGGGCCACTCCCCTAGAATTTCTAATTGCATTTCTAGCAACATTCTAGGTGATACCGATGCTATTGGTGTTGGGACCACAATTTGAGAACCAGTTAGATAGGAGGAGGAGTACCATATTTGGCTGAAGAGCCGAGACTGAGTCCTTTACCAACCCAGGTACAGATGTTTAACCAAATTACATACTCTTCCTGATAGCATCTGTCCTAGTTAATGCACAGGGCTGTTTTTGAGAATCAAATGAGATGGTTGTGTGAAGCTGCTTTGGAAAATGTAAAGTACTACATACATGAATTATAATTACTATACACATGAGAAGTAAAATAACTCAGGTCTTCTTATCTCAAGTTGAAATGCTTTTGGAAGCACCATTTCCAACCTGAAGACTTTTCTGAAGACAGCATTCAAGGATTTCCTATATGTTAATATTAGAAAAAAACACTGATGCTAACACAGGCTTGATGAGGATATATTTATAAGAGGAACTACTTAGTGCTTTAACTCCATATGTCAAAACTAACTAAATAGTTAAATACACAAATAAATAAATCTGATTAAAAGAGGTTTCATAACTACTTCCTGAGAAAAGTTTGGATGTATCCAAATATGTTTTATCATTCATCTGTAGTAGAGAACTGAATGACCAAATTGTCCTTCAGAAATGAGTAAAATACAAAGCTGGATGCTACATTACACTTCCCAAGGTGTTTTGGCTGACATTGGCTCCATAAATCACACTGGAAGTGGCAGAAAAGGTTATCTTACTAAACCAAGGACTATCTGTACATAAAGAAAATAGTTGATTCTGAATTAAAAATTACACTTAGATTTCCTTTTCACAAAGAAGACCCAACAGAGACCTGAGAGATAGAGAGAGAGAGATGACTTTCAAACAGCAAGGGAGAAATATAACAAAACCTCAAGGTGACTTTTCTTCCCAATCTCAAGCATGAAAGGGGCATCTATGGGTGGTCAAGCCAGGAGGTAATGGTGAATGTCTACCAAACCTTGTGGTATAACCTCTTGCAATATCACAAATCAGTCCCTGGATTAGTAATTGGAACCAAGTATAAATGTGCTTGAATGGTCTATTTAAGATTCCACATATCCACAATTAGTTTACTTTCTCCTGATGATTTCTGCACCATTACCAACTTTTCCCTCATAGTTTCTGGCATAAGAACGTTTTTTAAAATTGAAAAACATATGCCAGGCGTTGTGACACTTGCTTATAATCCCAGTGACTGGGGAAGCGGAGGCAGAAGGCAGGAGGTAGGAGACAGGAGGATCACGAGTTCAGGCCAGCCTCAGCAACTCACTGAGACCCTGTCTCAAAATAAAAGATAAAAAGGGCTGGAGATGTTCGATCCCCGGTCTGCCCCTCCAACTAAATTTAATGTTTTAAAAATTGAAAAACATGATGAGAGCAATCAGAAAATCCTTTCCTCTATATTAAATTTACATCAACTAATAAAATTGTTAATCTTATTTATTCAAAGGGTAGATCTTATTTTGCTTAAGTCTTTTCCAGCTTCTCATTAATGTTAGCCATGGACTGAACAAAACTCACAATTATCTATTGTAATAAAGAGCTACGTGGGCAGAAGGGATGACTTTTTTCTACAAATACTTTGCTGAGTATGGGTGTGTGTGTGTTACTGTGGATTGAATCCAGAGCCTCATAAATGCAAGACAATCATTATACCACTGACCACATCCACAACCCTTTTTACTTTGAGACAGGGTCTTGCTAAATTGCTGAGGCTGGCCAGGAACAGAATCCTCCTCCCTGGGCCTCCTGAGTAGCTAGGATTGCAGAGGTGCCCCACTGTATCACACTTTTTTTTTTCTTGAGAATAATCTTGTTGAGATTAGGAAGTATGATGGTAGATAAAAATGTTAGAATTGGTAAATAAAATAGTCTTCTCGTTTTTTTAAAAAACAAAACCTATAGAGATAGACAGTGGGAATAAACACAAAATTAACCGAAATATACAATGTTCAGTGCACAGCCATGCAGAATTCCTTACCTGGAGGACAGTTTTTTAAAATAGTGGGATTCCTCATTGGATTATCAAATGTTTTAGACCATTTGAAGTTAGACTGTTTTTCTATTGTGTTCAATTTTGGTAAATCATTACTTTTGAAAACGAATTTTAGCCAGTTAGAAGTTTGCTTTTGACAGTGATTTTAAAATGTTAAAAAAAGAAAGAAACTCTTTTTAAATGTTAAAAAAAAGAGGAAGGTAATAAAGGAAAGAAAAGGAAGAACCAAATGCAGCTTTGTACAGTTTAAAATATCCAACACAGGACTCTTTTTTATACATTTAAATTATATGAAGAATAATTACATTACCTAAGTATTTAAATAAACTTACTATCAACAATAAGGATATAGTAATCATACCTGACAATTGCTAAACCATTAGTCTGCTGAACTAGGATACTACGGATTGAACCCGGCCTCTGTGCATTGTAGATAAACATACTACATCCCCAGTCTTGCTAAACATCTTTTATTTAGCTCTAATTACTCAGGTGAATTTTTAAAATTCCTATCTGCAAAATTTTATTATACACCAAACAATGATTTTGTACAACAGGACTTTACAGGTATGCGTATGCACTGCCTTATTATTTGTCAAATTGTTTAATATATATAGAAGTATATATTGATCCTGTCCAACTTAGCGAGTATGTTTACACTGGGGATGTGGCTCAGAAGTAGAGCACTTGCCTAACATTCAAGAAGGCCTGGCTTCCATTGTTGGCAATGCAAGAAAATAAAAAATTTAAAAATAAGCATCTTCGGTTTTCCATCCTGGAAAGAAGAAGGTGAATGTGACAACTAAGTACCTTAGCACTCATTTCTCTATCTGCTCAAAATGCTGTTCCCTAGATATCTGCCTGGCTTGCTCTATTACTTCTTCATATTTCTGTTATGTCTTGACATAGAGACCTTCCCAGGACTCCATATCCTTCTGCCTTATTTCTCCCTTCATAGCACTTATTACCATTTGATATATTCTATATTCGTTTGTTTAATTATTGACTCCTTACTCCACCAGAATATAAGTTTGAGAGGCGCTGGCAGGGGTTTTATTTTTCTCACAATAGTACTTGGCATGTAGAAGAAGCACGATAAGTTACTTGTTGAATGAGTGAATGCTTAGGAAAGAGGATGGTAAAATCTATTTGTCCTCATAAACTTTGGAAGAATCTGGGCACATCACTTAGTGCACTGTCAAACAGGCTGCGGGAAGACATCTATCTTTCAATTCTGTCTTCATTTGGCCAGGACTGAGTGTGGAAACAGAAGGCAGCCCATGGAATTTTCTTTTAGGTGTATTCCCAGCCTGGTCATGCTATTTAGCAAATACTCCAGATTTGCTCCCTGCTCCAAACTATTCATTTGGCTCCAAAAGCTTCCCTGAAGGAGGATGTGACCTTTCGCAGCTCAGAACCTTGAGAAACACATCTGTTCACAGCCAATATGTATTGAGCAACTTTCTCCCAGGACATACATTACCCTCAAGGAGGGAGGGAAGGCATTGATAGAGGTTGCATAAGTCTACCAGGTTACTTTGGTTCACTTGAGGCTTTCTTGTGGAGAGGGAAGATGGCGTGCCCTTGAGCGACCTAGGAGCTCATAGCACTTCCACCCACTTCTGAATCAGAATGGAGCCAAAGCCCCAGATGTCACCTAGAAGGCACAACTCTACTAGAGCCTCTTAAATGTCCATTAAGCTTTAGTTTCCTCATCCACATAAGTCTCTCTCATCTCCAGGTCACTTAACAAGAATGCTATACTTCCTTCTCTCCAGAGGTCCCTTTTAATTCTGACATTCTAGAAACCCTCCCTCCCCTCTTTACTTTACTGCCTTTTTACAGGTGTTGAAACTGAGACCCACAGGTAGGACACATCTCACCCAAGTTACCCAGCTGATTAAATGCAGAAGCAGGACTAGAATTTGGGTTCAATGCTTTTTCCATCATGGACTCAAATTTAGTTCTCATGTCAATAGACCTTAACCTTTTAAGTTTTCAAACTGTTTAGTCGTTAAGCCCATTTAGAGGGAAAGATTTCATAGGTCATTTAAGTAAGCAGTGGTATTGAACATTACTGCTGGATAAGAAGTAAAGGTGTTACTTTTGAAGATATAAATAAAATTTTCATTTTTAGCCTTATTAAATACTATGAATAATGTCTTCAGGATTCACTAATGACAGACTTTATAGCAAGACTAGATTATATTAGTTCCATGACAAAATATGGTGGTTTGCACTACTGGTTTTGAGAAAATGTATTCTATAACTTCCCTCACTGATTTTTCAATGTGATAAGATTAACTAAGCCTTTCTTTTTGTTCAATCCATTTTGTTTATCTAGTTCCCTTTATTTTCCAATATATCTCCACATCTACTATTGAACTTTTTTCTCACTTTACTCTGTGAGATGAGGCTAAACAATACAGCGACTATTGACTTGATAAGAAGGGGAAATTGGAAATGTGGATGTTAAGGAATTACTAAATAAATAAAAACTCTGGACTCCATGTTTCTTGTCTATAGCTTACTTTTAGCCACATCTGTCAAATTTAAATGACAGGTGCAGAGGAGGTATGTACTGCCTGTTGGGATACGACAGCATCATTCCTATGACGCAGAACTATAATTCTTGAATAATATTCATTAATGAAGGAATTAACCTATAAAAAATATTAATATAGCAACTTTATATATTACATAATGCTTATATAATATAAACAATAATATAATTCTCATAATTATAGAAAAATATAAAGATTTCACTTTTATTTGTGAGCAAAACTCCTGAATAATATTCATATAACAACAACAACAACAACAACAAAAAGACACTTATGTTGGGCTGGGGTTGTAGCTCAGTGGTAGAGTGCTTTCCTAGCACGCATGAGGCCTTGGGTTTGATCCTCAGTACCACATAAAGATAAATAGATAAAATAAAAGTATTGTGTCCATCTACAACTTAAAAAAAAGACATTTATAAAACAAATAGGTAGAAAAATTAATAATTTTCCTAGGACTTATAGAAAGCCTTCCTGTGAGCTTCAGTTTATACATCTATAACACTGGTATTATGATTATGTAGTAAGAGTCTGTGGAAAATGCTGACATATGTATTTCAGAGGGGAATTTCTATCACCTTGTCTTTGGCATTCCCATACAACAGTAATTGTAACAGAAGAGATGATGACTAACATAATTAAGCATTTACTGTCAGGTACATATTATCTCATTTAATCCTTCTTGTAACAACTCTGTGAGGTGAAGGCACAGATTATGAAGTAAATTTGTCCGAGTTCCCAGGTTAGCAGTCTAGTTCTTAGGCACAAAATGTCACGACTGGACAAGCTTAGTTATTTTAACAAGGACAAGCACCACCTACCATTCTGAAGTCCTCTTCAAACTTGAAGGCCCCGCCTCCTGTGGCACAGAGGGTGGTGTGGAGGCTGGAGAAGTTCTTCTCGCTGCCCATCTGAATGAACATGTGCATGGCACAGCTGGGGAAGCGGATGAAGTGCAGGTTCCCTTTGCGCCCACACATGGTCAGGTTTTTCAGTTCCAGGTGGACGTCTCGGATCCCAGTTTTCCCATAAGCAGTATTAGAAGTCAAATACTTCCGGATGCTCTTCAGGTTCTCCACTTCCTCTTGTTCCTCTTCGGCTGTAATATCCTTTGGTTCAAAGTAGACCAACTTAACCAGAGTTCCACCAATATCCATGCCGAACCAGGGGAATGCTAGAAGACAAAGAGAAAGAGTCCTGCTGAATCCTATACTTGAGAAAATTTTCAGTTTTTGAATATTTAATAAGAGAATGCATTTACCATTTGATTTTCTTGACTTTGACTATATGTGCCTAAAAAGGGGCATCAAGAGGAATTCACAATTGCAGAGGTATTCACGACTTCCCACACTCCACTAAGTGAGCAGGCTTTAGAATCAAGTGAGATGAGAAATAGGATTCTGCAGTTCCCTAAGACAGTTTCAGTTGGGCTTCTTGGGGCTTGAGTATCTTGCCAAACTGAATGCTATTTCAATATTTAGTGATTTTTTTTTTTTTTTGCACAGGGCTCTCAAATGTTATTTTATTAGAATTTTAGCCAAAGAAATTGATGTATTCCAATCTCAGAAGAGGAACTGATTTTGCTGGGTGTATCAAGAGAGGGAACATTGGTTTCTAACCCACATGGTGCCTTCATAGAGCACTTTTTAATGATTCATGTTTTGCATCCTGTAAAGACTAACTCCACAATATACAAGAAGAAGGGGGAGAGAAAGCACACTATGAGAGATGATGGGCATCTGTAGGGTGACAGAATTATTTTTTTAAAAAATTTTTTTTAGTTGTAGATGGACACAATACCATTATTTTATCTGGTGCTGAGGACTGAACCCAATGCCTTCCACATGCAAGGTGAGCACTCTACCACTGAGCTACAACCCTAGCTCCGGTGGCCGAATTCAAAGAACAGCTTATGTTACATTTGATTTCTTTCTGCATTAGGCAGGGATGCTTTCTCCATTCCAAATAGTCTGCCCAGAAATTCTTAAGCCAAATGTGTCCGAATCACCTGGGAAAGCTTATAATATTCCATATCTGGTCTCCTCTCCCACAGATGCTAATTTAATTCAGCCGTTGGTCCCAGGCATAAGAATATTTTTAAAATTCCCCAGTCATTCCAGTTGCAGAGTGGGAACTACTAAACCAGAAAAACCTTGGCCACTGACGGCCAGGTTCACATATAACCACATTTCCTGCCGAGATTGAAACAGAAAGGCATGCCTCTAGATGTATGAAAACTTAACCTACTTGAGATGTTTATCTGAGAGTAAATGAATCTTCATCACAACTATGTTTACTGCTGTTAAGAAAAAGGGCTGAGCTGCCTGAATAGGCTGATTTTAGTTAGAGACATTCTGGAAAATTAGTGCTATGCTGTCCAATGATCTGCAGTGAACACAGAGCAAACCCAAATGGGAATCCAAGTGTTGGAGTCTCCCTTTTCATGTCCCTCAACAGAATCCATTAGCTAAACATGAACTGTGATATTGAACCTGAATTTAAAGACTCAGTGAGTCTCAGACTTCTTTCAAAATTTCCTTCATTTCAATCTTAGGGAACATTTATCCATATGAGCCCTTGTCAAATTGTGCACATTACAACTGCCAAATTGTGCATAACACATGGTCAGAAATAGGGCCTATACAAGGTCTTTTTTCTAGGCTTCCCTGTTTCCCAGCTCTCTATTCAAGCAGGTTCGGGAAGAGTGTGTAGGGGAAACCATCCCTGCAAATAAAATCTCCCCTGTGCCTCACTGTTGCTATTTTAGTTGTGATCCAAGCCAGCTGCACCATCCTTGGTGAGCAGTAACTCTACTATTATGGAGAAACAAAATTCCAAGTCCCTAAAAAATTAGGAGCAACAAATTCCACTGACAGGACCAGGTTAACAAAGGTTAACAAATGTCCTAATATCTTTTCAGAAGTTTCTAAAGCAAATCCCACATGGCTCACTGTAGGTCAAGAAACTTGCTTGTCCTAGTAGGAGATAATAGAAAACTGGAAATAGTACATTCCCATTAGTCATTTCAGCTCACAGATGAAGTTTGTTGCTCCATTCTCTAAAATTCATCATCAATGTGACTCAGAATAGGAGCAGTATCATGTTATAAGTCTTGAAATTCAGAACAACTGCATTTCAGGAGTAACAGTGTCTTCCACCTCTTTGGATCTTAATTTGCTTATCTATGAAGGGAATGCATTGCATTAGAATGGCCTCCAGTTTCTTCTCTGCTACAAAATTTCTGTAAATTTTTTAAGAGATGCAAAAGAAAATCACAAGCACTCCCAATCATAAAGGCTACCCAGAGGCTGGACACAGTGGTGCATGCCTATGATCTCAGGAGCTTAGGGAGGCCCTAAGCAACTTGTTGAGATCCTGCCTCAAAAAAATTTTAAAAGGGCTGGGGATATGGTTCAGTGGTTAAACGCTCTTGGATTTAATCCCTGATACTAGAAATTAATTAATTAATCAATCAATTAACTAGAGTCTTTCTCAGCAGGGACAATGGAGACGTTCTATTGAATATTAACAGGTACTTAGGCTATGCACCCAGCACTGCATTATTAGAGCAGGAAAGACACTTGCTACTTGGACAGAATGGGAGAAGGGTTTTCTCCAATTTTTCTAAGATAACCATTTTGGAAAAATTCTGGCAATATTAACTAAAATTAAAAGTGCACATATTTTTGTAATCAAACTAACCCCCTTTCTTAGGCCATATTAAAACAACAACAACAACAACAAAACATTTCAGGAATTAAATGTAAGGATGTTCAAATATTAAGTATAAGAGCTGTCAAATTACCAAAGACAAAACAAACCCGAAACAAAAGGTATGGTCTTTACCAATAAAATGTATGACTTCTAAACTGTGGGATATTAGGCAACTGTTAGAACAATGAGCAAAATCTGTTCCGCTACTGGAAAATATTCCCCCAATTTTCCACTAATGAGAAATGCAAGAGATGCCTGGACGAGGTATATGTTTGTATATGTGTGTGTTTTTTATTTGGTTTGACAAAAAAAAAAAAAAAAAAGGAGGGGAGAGAGAGGAAGGAGGAGGAAAAGGAGGAAAGAAGGATGACTCTTGGATGTTGATTATATGAGTCTCCAGAAAGTCTCTAGAAGGTCCTCAAGTTGGTAATGTGGACAGAGTGAAAGACCCCAGCCTCAAAGCCTTAAGCTTAATGTTAAGAAATATAACGTTTTGCTCTGCAGTCACAAGATGCTTCCTCCTAACCGCAACCCATGCCCCACACCCCCCATGTTGTAACCCATACGTTAATACCCTCATGTCAAAACCGCAAGATGTCCCAGACAGTTAAGAAACCACGAGATGTTCCAGAGGGGCAAACATGAGCAAAAGAGGACAAAAATAGGAACACGTGGGTGGGGTCTCCAAAACCACTCTGCCCCCCTATAACCACTTTTAGGGGAGCTTGAGAGGGGGCCAATGAAATAGCTGTTACTGTGCTAAGCTGTCACGGGGGCCAATGAAATAGCTGTTACTGTGCCACGTTGGAATCTTGTCCCTTGCAGCCTATAAAAATCCTGTAACCCCGAGCCCATGCATGCAAGCTGCCTAAGCCACGGCTGAGGTTCTGCTTTGCATCCATAGGCGCCTATGTGAATAAATTCCTCCTGCTGATTGCATCCAGTGACTCGCGTGTTCCATTCTGGGTTGGGGTCTCGGGGGTCTTTCATTTGGGGGCTCGTCCGGGATCACCGGAACGACCCAGACCCAAATCCGGAGGACACTCGACTTCACTGGGAGGTAAGCCGGCAAATACGAGCTCTCTGTCTCTATGTTTGTCTCTATGTTTAATGTCTTGCGCAGCGTCTGTATTCTGAAGTCTACGCGTAGCTCAGTATCTGAAGGCAGCTTGAGAAGGAGCTAATTTGAGGTTTGGCTCGGACTTCTCCCCTGCCACCCTGGGAGACGTCCCAGGGATCCGAGGGGTCCATTTTTTCGGGGCCCCCAGTGTATCTGAAGGATACACTGTCTTTGTAGGCGAAAGAGAAGTACTAACTTCTCCCAAGCCATCTGAATTCGGTTTCTGCCGGCACCTCGCAGCGCTCGTCCCGTTCGGTCTCGTCTTTGTACTACTGTGTCTGTCTGTCTACTTTCTGTCTGAAAGAAATATGGGGAACACCCTAACTACCCCTTTGAGCCTTACTCTAGATCATTGGCAGGACGTCCAAAAGCGCGCAAACAACTTGTCCGTGACGGTCAAAAAGAAGAAATGGAAAACTCTCTGTGCCTCAGAATGGCCTACATTCAATACCAGCTGGCCTCCTGAAGGAACCTTTAACATTGATTCTATCTTACAGGTGAAGTCTCGAATCTTCATCCAAGGTCCTCAGGGACACCCTGATCAAATACCCTATATTATTACTTGGGAAGATTTAGCTTCCACGCCACCCTCCTGGGTAGCTCCTTTCTCTCCTCCTAAGTCTCCTTCTTCTTCTTCTCCCCTCGAGCCCTCTGCCCCTCTCCTTCCAGTTCCTCCTCTTCTACCCCCTCAAACCTCCCAACTTTACCCTGTTCTCGACAAATCTGAAACTTCAACTAAGCCAGGGGCAACACCAAAGAAGGTTTTGCCACCAGAAGACTCAGCCCTAATTGACCTGCTAGCTGATGAGCCTCCTCCTTATCAGCCCCAGCCCTTGCCAGCCCTTGGGTCCAATCCACCTTCCTCGGAGGAAGAAGAAGATGACCAAGAGGGTCCAACAGCCAGTGCTCCCCCAGATCCATCCCCCATGGTGGGACAGCTCCGAGGACGACGGGATCACACTGCACCAGGGGACACTTCTAGAGTTCTCCCCCTGCGGCAAATGGGGGGTCCCAATGGCCAATATCAGTATTGGCCATTCTCAGCCTCTGACCTTTATAACTGGAAAACTCATAATCCTTCCTTTGCTAAAGACCCTGTAGCTTTAACCTCTCTGATTGAATCTATTCTAGTGACTCACCAGCCAAGGAGAAACAAAAAGTTCTTTTGGAAGCTCGCAAAAATGTACCAGGGGATGATGGGCGACCTACCCAACTCCCAAATTTGATTAACGAGGCTTTTCCTTTAACCCGGCCAAACTGGGACTATACCACTGAAGCAGGTAGGAACCACCTACGTCTCTATCGCCAGTTACTCATAGCGGGTCTCCAAGGGGCAGGGCGTCGGCCCACTAATTTGGCCCAGGTAAGACAAACTATTCAGGGAACAGAGGAGAGCCCAAGAGCATTTTTAGAAAGACTAAAGGAGGCATATCGGAGGTTCACTCCCTTCGATCCTGATAGTGAGGACCAGAAAGGAAATGTCTCTATGGCATTTATTTGGCAATCTGCCCCAGACATCAGAACTAAGTTGCAAAGACTGGATAATTTGCAGGATTTCTCTCTAACAGATTTGCTGAAGGAAGCAGAAAAGATATTTAACAAGAGAGAAACCCCAGAGGAACGAGAGGATAGAATCAGGAAGATGCAAGAAGAACGAGACCTTAAGCTTAGAGAAGAGTCAGACAAAAGGGAAAGAGAAAGTGATCGAAAGCGTAACAGGGAACTAAGCAAAATATTGGCCACTGTAGTTCAGGCAGGACGTCAGGGAGACAAAGTGAGTCAGGACAGGGAACGGAGCAGGCCCCGTGTAGACCGAGACCAATGTGCCTACTGTAAAGAAAGAGGACACTGGGTAAAGGATTGCCCAAAGAGACCCCCCAACCCCAAAAGAGGTCGGGCCTCGCAGTTACTAGCATTAGATGAAGACTGAAGGAGTCAGGGCCAGGAGCTCCCCCCTGAGCCCCGAGTAACTCTACAAGTGGGGGGGCAACCTGTGACCTTCCTAGTGGATACGGGAGCCCAACATTCAGTGCTGACGCAAGCACCAGGACCCATAAGCCACAGAACAACATGGGTCCAAGGTGCCACCGGGAGCAAACCATACCGATGGACTACCGAAAGAGAAGTACACCTTGCCACAGGTAAGGTTTCTCATTCGTTTCTACATGTGCCTGATTGTCCATATCCACTATTAGGAAGAGACCTGTTAACCAAATTGAGGGCCCAAATTTATTTCAAGGACGGGGGTGTCTCTATTACCGGGCCAAACCAGACCCCCTTGCATGTATTGACTTTCAAACTAGAAGATGAATACAAACTTTTTGATAAGTCCTCACTACCTATTAAAAACATGGACTATTGGCTTAGTTCCTACCCGGAGGCCTGGGCAGAAACTGGAGGAATGGGAATGGCTAGACAACAACCTCCACTAGTCATACAGCTAAAAGCCACTGCAACTCCTATTAATATTAAACAATATCCTATGTCAAGGGAGGCCTACCAAGGCATCAAGCCGCATATCAAACGCCTCCTAGATCAAGGCATTCTAACATCTTGCCGGTCGCCCTGGAACACCCCGCTGCTACCGGTCAAAAAGCCAGGGACTAATGATTATCGACCGGTTCAGGACTTAAGGGAAGTTAACAAAAGGGTAGAAGACATTCACCCCACAGTGCCAAATCCCTACAATCTCCTCAGCACCTTGCCTCCGACCCATACCTGGTATACTGTTTTGGACCTAAAAGATGCCTTTTTCTGCCTAAGACTGTCTCCCCAAAGTCAGGCCCTTTTTGCATTCGAATGGAAAGATCCCGAGGAAAGGGTTTCTGGACAGCTGACTTGGACGAGACTACCACAAGGATTTAAAAACAGCCCAACACTCTTTGATGAGGCTCTGCACCAGGATTTGGCTGAATTTCGGGTAAGACACCCTTCCTTAATTATGCTTCAATATGTGGATGATATCTTGTTGGCTGCAACCTCCGAAGAAGACTGCCTAACAGGTACGAAAGAATTGTTGCAAACCTTGGGACTACTGGGGTACAGGGCATCAGCAAAGAAGGCCCAAATCTGTCAGACAAAGGTTACCTATCTTGGCTATGAACTTTACGATGGTCAGCGCTGGCTGACAGTTGCCAGGAAAGAGACTATCTCAAATATACCAACCCCCCAGAGTCCCAAGCAGCTGCGGGAGTTTCTAGGAACCGCAGGTTTCTGCAGACTCTGGATTCCTGGGTTTGCTGAGATAGCAGCCCCCTTGTATCCACTGACTAAACCAGGTACTTCCTTTACCTGGACTGAGGAACATCAACTGGCATTTGAACAAATTAAATTGGCTCTTCTGTCAGCCCCCGCCTTAGGCCTGCCAGACATTACCAAGCCTTTTGATCTGTTTATAGATGAAAAACAGGGCTATGCAAAAGGGGTTTTAACCCAAAAACTGGGACCCTGGAGGCGCCCTATAGCCTACCTGTCAAAGAAATTGGATCCAGTGGCAGCCGGATGGCCACCTTGCCTCCGGATGATAGCAGCTGTGGCTCTTCTGATTAAGGATGCCACCAAACTGACTTTGGGACAGCCATTAACCCTATTAACCCCTCATGCCATTGAAACCATAATTCGCCAGCCACCCGACCGCTGGATGTCAAATGCCCGGCTCACCCATTACCAGTCTTTGTTATTGGATACTGACCGGATCCAGTTCGGCCCCTTGGTGACATTAAATCCAGCAACCCTCCTGCCGCTCCCGGAAAAGGCAGATCCTCACAACTGCCAGCAGATTCTTGCAGAAACACAGGGGACCCGGCCAGACCTCACAGACCAACCAATGAAGGATGCGGAGCTAGTCTGGTATACAGATGGAAGCAGTTATCTGCTCAATGGAGAACGACGAGCAGGAGCGGCCATCACCACTAAATCTGAGGTAATATGGGCGAGTGCGCTTCCGGGCGGGACGTCAGCTCAGCGGGCAGAACTGATAGCTCTGACTCAAGCCTTAAAGCTGGCAGAGGGGAAAAAGCTAAATGTATACACAGACAGCAGATATGCTTTTGCCACTGCTCATATACATGGGGAAATTTACAAGTGCCGAGGATTACTGACCTCAGAAGGAAAAGAAATCAAAAATAAGACTGAAATATTAGCTTTACTTAAAGCCTTATTTTTGCCTAAGAAATTAAGTATCATGCATTGTCCCGGCCATCAGAAAAAAGACACTCCAGAGGCCAAAGGGAACAGATTAGCAGATGAGACAGCCAAGAAAGCAGCTCTAGGGCCACAGCTCTTAATAATGACTCTATTGCCCCAACAAGTAGACCCACCGCATGCTAACCACGAAGAACAATGGGTCTATGAAGACAAGGACTTAAATGTCATACAGAGACTGGGGGCTACCTACAGCCCAGAGGACAATACCTGGAAATATCAAGGAAAGACTATCATGCCCCTTAAAGATGCAAAACAACTAATGAAGTCCCTACACAGACTCACACACCTTGGAGCTAAAAAGATAAAAGAACTTTTAGACCGCGGGGAAGGTACTTTATATCTCCCAAACAGGGATCAACTTCTTCGCCAGACAGCAGAAAATTGTCAAGCATGTGCCCAGGTAAATGCTGGTAAAAACAAGATTGGAATCGGAATTCGAATAAAAGGGCATAAACCTGGAACCCATTGGGAAATAGACTTTACTGAAATCAAACCAGGTATGTATGGCTATAAGTATCTTCTAGTTTTTGTTGATACCTTCTCCGGATGGGCAGAAGCATTCCCGACTCGACATGAAACTGCTAAGGTGGTTGCAAAGAAATTATTAGAAGAGATTTTTCCCAGGTATGGGGTACCTGGGACAATTGGATCGGATAACGGGCCTGCCTTCGTTTCCCAGGTAAGTCAGATGGTGGCCAATATATTGGGGATCAATTGGAAATTACATTGTACTTACAGACCCCAAAGTTCAGGACAGGTAGAAAGAATAAATAGAACTATTAAGGAGACCTTGACCAAATTAACGCTTGAAACTGGCACTAGAGACTGGGTACAGCTCCTGCCTTTAGCCTTATATCGGGCCCGAAATACCCCAGGCCCACAGGGACTAACCCCATTTGAGATTCTGTACGGTGCCCCACCACCTGCTGTTAACTTTTATGAAACTGAAACCTGTGCCTCCCTCGCCCCATCTATGCAGACTCATTTGCGTGCCTTGCAGCTGGTTCAGAACGAGGTCTGGAAGCCTTTAGCCGCAGCATACAAAGAGGAACTTAAAACCCCATCGCTGCCACATCCCTTCAAAGTCGGAGACACCGTCTGGGTACGCAGACACCAGAGCAAGAACCTTGAACCACGGTGGAAAGGACCCTACACTGTCCTGCTGACGACTCCTACTGCAGTCAAAGTGGACGGCATCTCTGCTTGGATCCACGCCTCTCATGTAAAGACTGCTCATCCACTGGAATCCACCAGCACCTCTTCAGGATGGAAATTGCAGCGCACTCAAAACCCGCTAAAGATAAGACTCACTCGCTGCTGACTTTATTCACTTTATGTCTAGCTCTCCCCATGTCAGCTGCCAGGCACCACTTGTATAACCCCCCCGCACCCCCGAAAGTCCCAGACAGTTGGGGATCCTAGAAGCCGCAGTACAGCAAGATCTGAGGGCAATAGAAACCTCTGTAACTGCTTTAGAAAAATCTTTAACCTCCTTATCAGAGGTAATATTGCAAAATAGACGGGGTCTAGACTTATTGTTCTTAAAGGAAGGAGAGCTTTGTGCTGCCCTAAAAAAAAAAAAAAAATTGTTGCTTTTACACAGATCATACAGGGGTAGTAAGGGAATCCATGACAAAACTCAGAAAAAAGACTAGATGCACGGGAAAGATCCCTGCGGAGCTCTCAAAGTTGGTTTGAAGGCTGGTTCAATAAGTCCCCATGGCTAACTACTCTATTGTCTACCATAGCTGGACCCTTGATCCTCTTGCTGTTGATTTTAATGTTTGGACCCTGTATTTTTAACAAATTGATGCAGTTTATAAAAGACAGGCTTTCTGTAGTACAAACCATGGTCCTTACCCAGCAATATCACTTGTTTCAACAACAGGCTGAATCTGAACCCGAACAGGCAGATCTATGGATATAAGATTATATCCCTGATAAAAGAAAAGGGGGGAATGAAAGACCCCAGCCTCAAAGCCTTAAGCTTAATGTTAAGAAATATAACGTTTTGCTCTGCAGTCACAAGATGCTTCCTCCTAACCGCAACCCATGCCCCACACCCCCCATGTTGTAACCCATACGTTAATACCCTCATGTCAAAACCGCAAGATGTCCCAGACAGTTAAGAAACCACGAGATGTTCCAGAGGGGCAAACATGAGCAAAAGAGGACAAAAATAGGAACACGTGGGTGGGGTCTCCAAAACCACTCTGCCCCCCTATAACCACTTTTAGGGGAGCTTGAGAGGGGGCCAATGAAATAGCTGTTACTGTGCTAAGCTGTCACGGGGGCCAATGAAATAGCTGTTACTGTGCCACGTTGGAATCTTGTCCCTTGCAGCCTATAAAAATCCTGTAACCCCGAGCCCATGCATGCAAGCTGCCTAAGCCACGGCTGAGGTTCTGCTTTGCATCCATAGGCGCCTATGTGAATAAATTCCTCCTGCTGATTGCATCCAGTGACTCGCGTGTTCCATTCTGGGTTGGGGTCTCGGGGGTCTTTCAAGAGTTCAAGTTGTTAATGTGGACAGGGAGTAGCAGGCTGTGAGTGTAGAAGCTAGAGATCCCGGGGAGAAGAGGGGGAAATTTTATACTGTCATACAAGCAGAAATTAAAAAAAGAAAAAGAAAAAAACAGTAATAATGTAAAACAGAAGATATCTCAGCACTGCATAGACAAACCAAGCTATGTAAAACCTATAGAAATAATCTAGTTCTACATCAGAAACCCAGTATTCCTCCAAGAGGAAGAGCCCTCACATACTCTTTTATTTGGTTGCCTCTTGCTAAGTACAGCAACTAAAAAGAGGTCTCACTCTTAAAAATACTGCAGTGGAAATCTAAACATTTTATAACTTATTTAGAACCCGGTTTCTTCTTCCTGCTTCACCGCATGATCATTTTTGAGCCATTTCAAAGCATCTACTGGCAATGCAGGGAGGGGTATGGAATTTTAAAATTCAATTCAATATACATCAGCAGTCTAAGTTAAGAGGGAACAAGGCTTGGAATTCTTGTGTTAGTTTAAGTGGCAATAGAAATCACAAATTTTAGGGGATGAGGGATATAGCTTAGTGCTCAGTGATAGAGCACTTGCCTATCATGTGTGAGGCCCTAGATTCAATCTCCAGCACTGAAAATGAAGGAAGGAAGGAAGGAAGGAAGGAACTGCTTTTCTTAACTTATGTTCATTCATTCACCCCCAGTACTGGGGATTAAACCTAGAGCCTCCCCCATGGCAAGCAAGTGCTCTACCACTTAGCTCCATCTCCAGTCGTTTTTCTTTTCTTTTTCTTTTGAGCCAGAGTCTTGTTAGGTTACAGAGGATGTCCTTGAACTTGTGACCCTCCTGCCTTCTGAGGGGCTTGCATCATCATGCCTGGTTACTTAAGTTCACTTCTTACTTTCATGAAAAATATAAATGCTCTTCTACTCACATCATAATGTTTTTTCAGGTCACTGTCAATTTACATGTATAGTTCTATTCATCTTCCTGATACCATGATCTGCCTAATTAGAAGAGAAAGGGGAGGAAGAACATCTGAGCTCTTCCATCCATGACTCATGCTTGTTACAAACTCCAGGATATCCAGAGGCTTTGATCAATTCAGCTGAGCTACAGATAAGAGGCGCCTGTTCTTTTTGGCAGAAGGGATGCTGTTTCTAGACACAGAATGCTGATAATCACCCCTTACTCTTCCTTCCTAAACCAGATGTCATTTCTTTGCTTAATTTCCTGAATATTCATTATCAATATTCAGCAGGAAAACAGACTGAAACTTCACAAGACTTTCAGAAACAAGAGTTGAACAAAAATTACGGGGGCTCATTGTTTTGTAGTAAGCTCCTGCACTAGGCTCCAAGAGATCAGGTTAAAACAACATGGACGGATCCTGGGCTTAAACATGAACGTGTGCCTGAGGAACTTCCACAAGCTATGGACTAAACATGGAGGACTGAGGAACTTCCAGATCCTAGAGCCTAAACATGGATGCTTGAGGAACTTCCGGATCTGGGGACCTAAACATGAACGTGCACCTGAGGAACTTCTAGATCCAGGGGCTTAAACATGGACATGTGCCTGAGGAACTTCCGGATCCGAGGGCCAAACATGGATGCCTAAGGCATTCCAGATACTGGAGCCTAAACATGGACGCCTGAGGCATTTCTGGATCTTAGAGTCTCAACATGGACGTTCACCAAAGGAACTTCTGGATCCCAGAGCCTAAACATGGATGTGCGCCTGATGAACTTCCGGTTCCAGGGGCTTAAACATGGATGTGCGCCTGAGGAACTTCCGCCTGAGGAACTTCCGAGGGCCTAAACATGGATGCCTGAGGCACTTCTTGATCCCAGAGCCTAAACATGGATGCCTAAGGAACTTCCGGACCTGGGGGTTTAAACATGGATGTGCACCCAAGGAACTTCCGGATCCTGGGGCTTAAACATGGACATGAGCCTGAGGAACTTCCGGATGCTACAGCCTAAACATGGAGGACCGAGGAACTTCTGGATCCTAGAGCCTAAATATGGACGCGCACTTGAGGAACTTCTGACCCTGGGGGCCTAAACATGGATGCTTGAGGCATTCCAGATCCTGGGGCCTAAACATGGATGCCTGAGGCACTTCTGGGTTCTAGAGCCTAAACATGGATGCCTGAGGAACTTTCGGATCCAGGGTCCTAAACATGGACGTGCGCCCGAAGAACTTCCGGATCCGAGGGCCTAAACATGGACGCCTGAGGAACTTCCGAATCCTAGAGTCTCAACATGGATGTGCACCAAAGGAACTTCCGGGATTCTAGAGCCTAAGCATGGACATGCCCCTGAGGAACTTCTGGATCTGGGGGCCTAAACATGGAGGACTGAGGCATTTCTGGATCCCAGAGACTAAACATGGATGCCTGAGGAACTTCTGGACCTGGGGGCTTAAACATGGACGTGCACCCGAGGAACTTCCGGATCCGGGGGCTTAAATATGGACATGCACCTGAGGAACTTCCGAATCCGTGAGCCTAAACATGGACATGCACCTGAGGCACTTCTGGATGCTATGGCCTAAACATGGATATGCGCCTGAGGAACTTCCAGATCTGAGGGCCTAAATATGGACGTGTACCCATCGAACTTCTGGATCCTGGGGCTTAAACATGGACGTGTGCCTGAGGAACTTCCAGATCCGGGGGCCTAAACATGGACGTGTCCCTGGAACTTCTGGGTCCTTGTGCCTATAAAGGGCAGGGCGTGACTCTCAGAAGGGATGTGGCCGATGAAGGGGAGCCGAGTATGGGGCCTGTTGGGAGGCAGACTGAGCTGTCGCACCCTGAACTTGAATGTGACGGTGGCCTCACTTCCTGGCCTTCCCCTGGGTGTCACTTCCTCCCCTTCCAGGTGGTGCCGGGGAAGAAGTGAGACCAGGTGCAGGGGCCAAGCCCTGAGGAGGGACACCGTCTTTCTCCTTGCTTAGCCAGGCATCCGGCCTGGCTGGGGACGGGGACATCTTGTGACACTGGCTGCCTCCTGCATCCCTGCTCCAGGACCTCAGGGACCACAGGCGGAGACAGTCGTTGATTCTCCCCTGGCCGCTGACCCTCAGCCCAGGGGTCTGCCCAGGGAAAGCTCTGTCTCCCAGAGGGTCAGGGGCCCCTGTGACCTGCTGCTCCTTACCCACCGTCATCCTGGGCGAGAACAGGTCAGACACCAGACGCTACTGAGAATGACATCTCCTAGATGGGCGGCTAGGGACTTTGCCTCTGTCCCCAGGCCTCGGACACCTGACGATCCCCCTCAGAGGCAGAAAATAACCCCACACTGCCCAAGACTTATTTTTAAGCTTTGGATTCTGAAATTTTCCTGCTGCCACCTTCTTTGTGAAGCCAGTTTTTCAACAGAGACAATATTCCGGGGGGGAAAAAAACAAAACATGGAGTCAATCAAACCAAGCTGACATATCTGGTCCTCCAAGAAATATCTGGATTGGAAGGAGAATAGCCATTCTCAACTGGCGAAATAATGAAGTTCCCTTGTCCTTATTTTGTGTAAGCAAAATAAATAATCTGATGTTAATCATCAAATTATTTTTGATGAGTGCTTGGCTCATAGGAAAACTGATTCTGTTTTATGGAATGAAGTGATACCTGATTTTAAAATTTAAAATGAAGCCAATTTGGATTGTTAAATTACACTGTCATAATTCTGTTCTTTGATAGCAGAAATAAATAAACCTTTAAAAAAATACTGAGATTTGGGTGTCATTTGTCAGTGTAATAGAACCTCTCTGTTCTGACACTTGAAGACTTGAAGTGGAGTGTGGCCACGGCTTAAGTCAGGCAGCAAGGAGTGAGGGGGGAGATTTTGAAGACTGCCATAGGATTTGGTAAAACAATTGTCTTTGATAACTTAGGTGGCAGATAGTGTAACCAAAGAATTAGCATATTCAATGAAAGAATTTGAAAGTCAAATGTTAGTGGCTATTATTGGCCACTATTGGCTGCATTTCAAAAGTTGAGAGAGAATTAGCTCAGAAATAACTGACTGGTTTACAAACAAAGAACAAAAGGCCTAATATCCAACAAGTCAGACTTGCAGGGTTGGAAAAAGTGCTACTTGTCTTTCCCAACAGATAAAACAACAACAACAACAAAAAAAAAAAAAATGGAGAAAGTCTTTGAGTGAAAGTCAATTAGCATTTAACACAGCTTTTGCACTTTCATTCTAAAGGGCCAGAATCGGCTCTCAAACCCACTATAAACCCTCTGAAAGGTTAAGGTGTCTCCAAGTAAAAAGGCAGTTAAGATTGTGGCTTCTCAGTTCAGTCTGAGAAACTAAAGGTGTAGCTCACCCCACAAAGTCAGACTGGTTCAAAGTATCATCCATTAAGTCAACAAGGAAAGGCATGGAAGCAAAAACACAAAGGCATACCGCAAATACCAGGAGAATACCTAGAAAAGAATCCATGGCTTCGCTATAGGCATGTGGGAATAACGGGGAACAAATAGACAAGATACCTACTTCTTTTGGAAAAGTTTGCCCTGCCAAGGAAACTTTGAGCCAGAGACTAAAAATGCAGGGAGAACTGTTCAAGACCCAAAAGAACTCTGGAGCCCTGATACTCTAAATTAGGAAGCAGATGAGAAAGCTGCATAGCCTCTAAGAAGAGCATACCTTTGGGGTTCACTTGCCATCTATCTAAAGACAAAATTTCAACCATTTGGTTTTATTTTCTATCTCCCCACCCCTTGGGAATCAAACTCAAGGGCCTTAGACATACTAAGCACACATTCTATCCCCAGCCTGATTTTATTTTCTATTCTAGAATTGAACAACACTGTTCACAAAATAGAATAAGTGTCCCTGCTGGGTGCAGTAGCCCATGCCTATAATCCCAGAGACTCAAGAGGCTAAGGCAGGAGGCTCACAAGTTTAAGGCCAGCCTCAGCAACTTAAGGAGACCCTGTCTCAAAAATAAATAAATAAATAAATAAATAAATAAATAAATAAATAAATACAACACAGAAAGTGGTGAGGATGCAGCTTGGTGGTAAAGTGCCCCTGAGTTCAATCCCTAATACTAAAACAAAATAATAAGTGTTTAAGTGGTCTGAGCAAATGAATTTGGATTTATAGACAGAGAAAGCAAAAAAAGCAAAAACAAAAAGTTGATCGTGCACTTCAGAGTTACTTTCCTTTTGCAAGGCAGGGACAAGGAGATAGAACAATAGAAAAATAACAGTTTAACATCAGGTTACTTCTGGTTATTTCTTTTGTGTAAGGACTAAGGCAGAGGAACTTCACTATCGTGCCTATTAAAATTGGCCTACTTGAGAAATTGGGCTGTGTGTTATCTCTCTAATCTTGATATCTTACAAAGTGCTTAGTTTCAGCTTGGTGATATCAAAGTGTTGTGTAATTCCATTTTGATTGTTAGCTGGGTCTGTTAGGGCTCAGTGCGGAGCTGAGTCCAAAACAATGGCCTTCCCTAATTTTTATTGAACAGATTCGATCAAGTAGGCTATTGGAAAAGGACAGACCTCCCAGAGTGGAGTTAAAGACTGAAGAAAGAATGAACTGGGAGGCCCTCCCAGGGAGACTTGGGGTCCCAAAGCAACATTCTTTACCTACAAAAGAAAAAAAGGAACACAGAGGGATTCCAGAACTGCTTTAGCATTTTAGAATGAGGACCGGTGACTGCTTGGTATCTCCTATTCACCACTTTCTGAATGGCAGTATATTATGGTTTGGATCTGGAATGTCCCTCAAAGACTCATATGTTGAAGGATTTGTCTTCAATGCAGCAATGCTCAGAAATAGGGCTTTGGGGAGATGATCAGATCATGAGGGTTCTGATTTCAACAATAATCCATCGATGCATTCATAATTAAATGGACTACTGAGAGGTGGTAGAAACTGCAAGAGGTGGGGCCTACTTGGAGTAAGTAGGTCACTGGGGGCATGTCCTAGAAGGGAATATCTTGTCCTAGACCCCTAAGAGAGTCCCGGACTCTCCCTCTCCTTTGCTTTCTGGCCACCAGGAGGTGAGTAGCTCTGCTAGACCACACCCTCTCCACCAAGGTGTTCTGCCTTACCACACAGGCCAATAGCAAAGAAGCTAGCCGACCATGGACTAAAACCTTTGAAACTTTGAGCCCAAATAAATCTTTTTTACTTTTATGTTGCTTTTCTCAGATAGTTTGCACAATGATAAAAGCTGACTAATAAACCTTGTATATCAAATTTTCCAATCTTTGTTTTGCTGTATTAGTATATAGCCTGCATTGGGGGTGAGGGATAAAAAGCAGATAACTCTAATTTTTGGTCTGTAGTCTCTAGATAGAGAGGAACCATATCCAGAGTTGACATAGAAATGACTTTGTATTATCCCTTAATATAAAGCCTAAATTCGGCATCATCCAGAATCTGTGACCAGGTGGGATCTTGGGGTAGTCTTTGGAGAATGTATCTCACCTACAAGAGAAGAATGTGCCAAATATTTGATCATCAGAAGCGAAAATTGTGTTAATCACTAGTGCTGCTGGCCAATATTTCTGGTCTCTTCCTTCCAGGCCCATGGGGTCAGGCTGCAACTCCTGGATATTTAATAACTGAGCTGGGCAGCGTTCCTAATCTGGCTAGTGATATATGAATGGAAAGAATGTGTGTCATTTGTAGGCAAGAGCACTTCCAGCTGGATTCACACCCGTTAAGACTCTGTCTTTGTTAACATAACCAACAAAATTTAAGCTAATGATGGCTCCATTATCTGGGTCTCAGAGTAAAGAAGATAAGCCATAGGGAACCTCCCAGTTGCACCTCAATGGATTTGTGTTGATATAAACCTTTGTTGTTTTAAGACAGAGATTTCAAGGTTATTTTTTACTGTCAGATAAATTTGCTATTCTATTGCTCTAATAAAATACCTGAAATAATTAACTTATATAAAGAAAAGGTTTGTTTTGGCTCATGATTCCAGAGATTCTAATCCAAGATCAGGTGGCCTCATTGCTTTGAATCTGTGGCAAAGCAGCACATCATGGTAGGAGTATGAGGTGGAACAAATCCGCTCACCTCATCAGCCAGGAAACAAACAGGAGAGATGGGGAAGATACTAGGGTCTTATAATCTTCTTTGAGGTGTACCCCCAATGATTTAAGGATCACCCACCCCAGGCTCCACTTCCTAACAGTTCTTACCTATTGGGCCACCCTCGGGATGAAAACTTTAACATGTGAACATGTTAAAAACTCTTATCCAAGTCATAGCACTTGGCTATCCTGAGTAATATATCCTGCATCAAAGTCTTTAGCTGTTTATTTCTCCAGAATCCTCTCTGTCCAACAGGAACAGATACAGGAGCTGTAATTACTACTGATAACACATGTAGTAGCTCAGTGTTAATAAAAAGGTATATAGGTCCTGTTATATTTATTTTTCTCTGAAACTTCCTCCAGAAGAAAACTGTCAACCTGGTAGTAGTTAAAACTGTAAAATTGAATCTGCATTTCAAAAATTGTGGCATCAATATTTGAATACTCTTTTGATTACGTTGCTTTAAAACAAAGCCTGTTTCTTCAAGACTTTTTAGAATACTAGAATAGTTTCTGAGAGACCTTTATGCTTCCTGCAGTAAATCTCAATAAAGAAATGAGGAAAGACACAGGGGTGGGGAGTGAGGGGAGAACCAGAAAACTTTTCCTCCAGTCACAGAAAAAAATTTGTGTGTGAGTGTATGTGTGGTGGTGGTGATTGAACTCAGGTTCTTGTGCATGCACTCTACCAACTGAGTTATATCCCCAGCCCCAGAAACAATTTTTTTAATATCTCCCCTACTCCCAGGTTCTAGGGATTGAACCCAGGGGTGCTCGACCTCTGAGCTACATTTCCAGATCTTTTTATTTCTATTTTGAGATAGGGTTTTGCTAAATTGCTAAGCCTGGCTTTGAATTTGTGATCCTCCTGCCTCAGCCTCCCAAGTAGCTGGGATTATATATAGGTAGATGCCCCTGTACCTGGCCTCACAGAAACAATTGTAAAGAACTAAAGAGTCTGCCATGAGAAAAATTGTTGTCCTCTTGATTTCACAGTGTAGAGGACTAAGTGTAAAATCTGAATTTCCCTATACCATCCACAGAGCATTAAGAAGTGTTCCTGGTGAGGACAGATTTCCTAATGCCCACAGTGATGTGCAGCACAAGCACATTTCAGTCATCGAAGGACCACATGTATGACAGTGGTCCCATAAAATTACATGGCCATCTTAGTTTGTGAGTGCGTTCTATGAGGTGCCCACAAAAACAAAATGGCTCAACACAGGCACAGAATATATCCCGTCGTTAACCAAAGGGTGACTACATTTCTCCGTGTTCAATTACTCATTTGGGCACAGGTTTGACTCAACAACCTATTACTGCCATGGAGAGTAACAATTCTCTCAAGAATTAGCTAAGTTAGAATTAGCTATAATAATTGTGAATAGGAGCAACAGAATTGAAATTTCTTTCTCCACTGTTTGTGAAGATTTGTTAAGCAAATTAGTATGAGGAAAATATATTTGAGTATTGTATAATCAACAGAAAAATATTTTAAAGTACTTTTGAAGATGTTCTTACACTGTTAATAGTAATTATGTTCAAATTGCCTAAGGACTTCTATAGGTTAGAAAGTCCTTGTTTACTTACATCCAAGTGTGTCATAAAATTATATTTCTTCTAAAATTTCTTATCTTGAGCTGAGGATATAGTTCAATGATACAGCGGTTCCTAGCATGTGCGAGGCCCTGGGTTTGATTTCCAAACAGTAAAAAAGAATTTTTTCTTTTTCTTATCTTGGAAGGACAGTCTTCCTTTCACTATGTGTAAGTTTGGTTAACAGTATGATATAATTATTTCTAGTATATACACAGAAATATTTAACTTTAGTAGGTAAAAGGAACCTTAGGTCAAGTTCAAACTCCTGTCTACAACTAAGAAAACTGAGACTTAGAAAGATCAAGGAATTGTCCAAGATCAGTGACAGCAGATATCAGAATCAATTTACAGTTTCATGAACCAATGAGTTTCCCACTTTGCTCAGCCAATCTGGGCCGAATTATCTGTCACTTGCAACTGAGAGTATCCAACAGACAGAATCTGTGGGAACTTTTCTTATTTATTTACCAATCTATAAATGGAGTTACAGTAACCTGTTATAAAGTTCTGTTCCAAATACACACAAGCTCTCAAAAAAACACACTTTTCACAGCAGAAAATGTAAGAGTTGAAAACCTGGGAACTATTTAAGGACTTTAAAGTGATGAATGAAAATTTTAATGAAAGGGTTTCTGTTGCACTGTAAAGAAACCAGTAATTATTGCACATGGCGCAATCTGTTAAACATTAAATACTCCATGCAAAGAAATCAGCCATGGTTTCTTTCAAATTAATGCATACCAGATTTCCTTAGTTTGAATTTTAGTCATGTGGTAAAACCTAGAGCTGGCAGGAGTCCAAGCACTCACACACCTACCACTGTGAGTGAAACCTGGTGCTACCTTCCCCTGGGCTCTGTGAAGATACACCCAAAAAAGCTCCAGATTCAGAGCCCCCTGGATATCTTGGTCCTTCTTTACCCTAAATAAATAATTATGTACGTATCCACATAATTTAGCTTAAAAATTGAAGTTTTACTTGTAATAATGATAAAACTAATATACAGTCCAACAATAAAAGGCTGAATAAACAAATGATTATTCACTAACATGAGACAACACATCACTATGAACATCTTTTCGTTGGACAGCTTTTCACAACATGAGAATGAATGTTCATGTGAAAAAGAACAGAGATTAAATGGTACATTTCACATGGAGACAGTTTTGTCTAAAAACCAAATTGCTATTTGGACATAAAATATGACTGGAAACTTCAGGTCCAAATGTTTACAACTATTACCTCTGGATCATGGATTGGGAGTGGTTATTTTCTTCTTCTGGCTTTTTCTGATATTTTCATACAAGTTTTTACAATCAACACATTGAAGCTTTATAATTTTATTTTATTTTTTTAAATATTTTTATTTAATTGTAGATGAACACAATATCTTTATTTATTTATTTATTTTTATGTGGTGCTGAGGATCGAACCCAGGGCCTCACGCATGCAAGGCAAGTGCTTTACCACGGAGCTACAAGCCCAGCCCGCTTTATAATTTTAAATGAGATTAAACTCTCATTTAAAAGTTTCTCTGTAATGATGCAAAGGAAAAAGAAACTGTTCTAACTTTGCTTCAGTGAGCAGATAGCAGATCTGTGGTTTGCCCAGGAAAAACAACCCACTTGCCTCACCAGTTTCTTCTAGTGCAACATTCTACTATATCTAACATTGCCTATAATCTTAGTGACTCATGAGAATGAGGCAAGAGGATCGCAAGTTCAAGTCTAGCCTGAGCAACTAAGTAAGATCCTATCTCAAAATAAAAACTGGGTCTATAGTGGTAGAATGCTTGCCTAGCATGTGTGAAGCCCTGGATTTGATCCTCAGTGCTGCAAAAAAGTTAAAAATAAAAATTAATGAATAATATAAAGGGCTGACAAATGCAGCTTAGTGGTACAGCATCCCTAGGTTTACTCCCCAGTACTACCAAAAATTACATAATTAACTAATTAATTAATTAATCGTAGGGAGTGGGGCCAGGGATAGAGCTCAGTGGTTCAATACCTAGTAACCTCCCCAAAAAGAGGAAGAGTAGGGAAGCCTGCCCATAAAAAGCAAGTTGTTCAACAAGTTAGGCACTTGACAAAACAAAGATTCCTTCAGGTAGAAAAGGAATTCCTTCAGGTGGAAAAGGCTTGATTTGCCTTTGTTTTAGTCCTCTTTCAGTTGCTGTAACAAAATACCAGAGGTTGGGTAATTTATAAAATAAAAAGGTTTATCTTAGCTCATGGTTCTAGAAGCAAGGAAGTCCAAGAGGATGGTACCAGCATCTTCTCAGTGTCTAATGAGGACCTCATGCTGTATCACATCATGGCAGAGTGTGCAAGGTGCCAAGTTAGCTCTGTAGTAACTAGTTCTCATAACAACCAATCCACTCTTAGAGAACTAACCCAGTCTCCGGAAAAAGACAATAATTTGTTCATGAGGACAATGCTCCCATGGGAGCATGACCTCATCATCTCCTATGGCCCCACTTTCCAGCACCATCACACTGACAGTCAACTTCCAACATTGGTTTTAATAGGCATGAAACATATGCAAACCATGGCACTTACTCGCATTACTGTGAGGGGGAAAAAAAAAAGCATATGTTAAACTTGGCAATTCAAACCACACTTAAAGGGGCACAGGCATGTGTGTGGGAAAGGCTACACATCCTTGTATGATAATAACCCTTCTTTCGCTGTCACAGTCCCAGATCCCAGCTTCCTCCCTCTCGCCCAGAGATAAGAACACAAGAGCTGATCATCTTTTCATATGCTAGAGGGAAAAAAACGATAGGAAGGATTTTTGTTTTAGAGCTTCTGATGCAAGTAGAAATATCATGTCAGCAAAGGGAAAAAAAAAAAGTAGAGTCTGGGTTTCACCTCTGCCACTCAAGGCCAATTTATCTATCAGCCACCATAGGCACAGTACATGAAAATATTTTTTTGAAAAATCAAAAGAAAAAATATAAATTTTTAAGTTGAACAAAATGCAGCAATATGGCCCAGGTGCAGGGTTGCATATCTTTAATTCTAGTTACTGGGAAGGCTAAGGCAGGAAAATGGTAGGTTCAAGGCCAGCCTCAGCAAGGCACTAAGCAACTTAGTGAGACTCTGTCTCAAAACATAGAAAGGGCTGGAGATGTGGCTCAATGATAAAGCACACCTGGTTCAATCCCCAACACCAATTAGAATTTTAGGGGTAGGAGGAGTATAATCAGTGGTAGAGCATTTGCCTAGCATGTTCAAGTCCCAGGGTTCAAGCTCCAGCACTGGGGAAAACAAAAAATACAGATCACTAGTCTCCTAGAGATTCTGACTCCATGGGACTGGAATGGTGCCCAGAAAAAAAATTGAGCAGGAGCCTAGGGGAGGGGGTGGGGAGACGCACTATAATTCTCACTGATTGAGTTCAGAACTACTATTATAGTTGAATCCAAATGAATGCTATAAATAGCTGGACCATGTCTTAAAATCTAGAAAGGGAAGTTTGAGCTATCCTTGCTTGCAAATGGGAGGGCAGAACTCGGGCTGACAGCTGAGGGCAACGCACGGTAATGACCCAGCAGATACCTCTGTTCCCAGAATATATCTAACTGCTTATTAATGAAATTATTTATGGATAAGTTACACCATAAGTGCCACAGGTGATTTTCAAATTTTAAATGCAGCATTTGCAGTTCTAAGTATCATTCCATGCATGATTAAACCCCATCACTATGATTTAGAAGGTCCACTTATAATTAAATTCCATCAATAAGCTCTTCTCTGCCAGTGACTGTCATTTTAAAGGTAGCATGCATTCCATTTTAACTCTGGCAACAGTGTTCATGTATTTAGGTCATGCACCCAGACATTCTTTGCTTTGCAACCCATATGGCTGACCCTGACACAGATAACCACATAAATTAAAACAAGAAACAGAAATACCAATATAAAAGCTATGTTTTAAAGTTATGATTGGAGAAAGAAAAGAAAAAAAAAAAGGAAGCAAAGGAAGCCATGTACTAAGGTGCCATTCTGGTAGCACCAGTAAATGTATTCTTAGCTTGGATCTGGGCCAGGAGGAAGCAGAGAAAAGATGGAGTCAGAGATGAAGGGGCCCCAAAATGCCAAACCCTAAAGGTACCAAAAACATACAATGGAGGAAAGACAGCCTTTTAACAAATAAAGCTGGGAAGACTGGTTATCCATACGTAGAAGAATAAGGTTAGAACCCCATCTCTGACCCTGCAGAGAAGTCAACTCAGAAAGAATCAAAACATCTAGGAATTAGGCCAGAAACTTGTCAGCTCCTAGAACAAAATGTAGGGTTGACACTCCATACAAGCATAGGCAACGACTTTCTCAAAAGGATTCCTAAAGCTCAGGAAATAATACCAAAGATCAACAAGTGGATGACGTCAAACTAAAAAGCTTCGATCCAGCAAAGGAAACAAGTATGAATGTGAAGAGATAATCTTCAGAATGGGAGAATCTTTGCTAGCTACTCTTCACTCAGAAGATTACTATCTGGAGTATATTAAAAACTCAGAAACTTTTAACACTGAAAAAAAAAACACGATCAAAAAATGGGCAAATGAACAAAACAGACAATTCTCAAATTAAGAAATACAAGTGGCCAACAAATATATGAAAAAATGTTCAACATAATTAAGCAATTAGGGAAATGCAAATCAAAAATACACTGAGATTTCATCCCACTACAGTCAGAATGGCAGT
Source organism: Ictidomys tridecemlineatus (assembly GCF_052094955.1). Classification (NCBI taxonomy): domain Eukaryota; kingdom Metazoa; phylum Chordata; class Mammalia; order Rodentia; family Sciuridae; genus Ictidomys; species Ictidomys tridecemlineatus. The sequence continues at coordinate 35,938,514 of NC_135477.1, read as the reverse complement.
CTGCAAGAATACAAACAATAATGAGAAGGGGGAGGAAATATGGAATAATTTATATTAAATCATGCTATATGCATATATAAATATACCACAGGAAATTTCACCTTTATGTGTAAGTAGAAAGAACTAATAAAAAAAAAAATAAAGAGGGCTGATGTTGTAACTCAGTGTCAGAGCGCTTGCCTGGGCACATGTGAAACACTGAGTTTGATCCTTAGCACCACATAAAAATGGACAAATAAAGGCATGCTGTCCATCTATAGCTACAAAAAAATTAAAAATCAATAAATAGATGAGTGAAAGATCAGAGAGTAGAAGAAGGAGAATGGTTGGGGAAGGAGGAGAGAAAGGAAAAGTGGGGGAAAGTGAACTGAAATCAAATTCCAAATTCCACGTGTGTATGAATGTGTCAAGATGAACCCAACTAGTATGTATAGCTATAATGTTCCAATTTAAAAGAAAAAAAGTCTTAAGATTTTAAAAAAAAAAAGAATACAAACAATAATAAATGCTGGAGAGGATATGGAGAAAAAGAAACATTTTTATATTACTGATGGGATTATAAATTTGTACAACCACTGTGGATATCAGTATGGAGGTTCCTCAAATCTAGAAATAGAAATACCACATAACCTAGATATACCACTCTTCGGTACTTCTCCTAAAGAATTAAAATCAGCATATTATATAATACATTCACACCTGTGTTTATAGCAGCACAATTTATAATAGCCAAATTATAGAACTAGACTAGGAAACGTCAATGTATGAACAGATAAAGAGAATGTTGTGTATAGGCCCAGCATGGTGATGCATGCCTGTAATCCCAAAGACTTGGGAGGCTGAGGCAAGAGGACTGAAAATTCAAGACTAACCTCAGTAACTTCAAGAGGCCCTGTCTCAAAATAAAAAAACAAAAAGGGCTGGGATTGTAGTTCAATGGTAGAGCACCCCTGGGTTCAACCTTCAGTGTGGTGAAAAAAAATATATATGGTATATATGTTCAATGGAATTTTATTAAGCCATTAAAAAGAATAAAATTATGTTAATTGCAGAAAAATGGATGATACTAGAGACCATTATGTTAAGCACAATAAGCCAAACCAAGGAAGTCAAGGGTCCTGTGTTTTCTCTCGTATGTGGAAGTTAGAGAGGAAAAAGGGAAAAAAGGAAAGTTAGGTCTCATGAAAATAAAAGGGAGATCAGTGGGCTAGAGAACAGGGACCAGGAGCAGGAAAGAGGTGGGAAAGGGTAAGTTCTGGGGAATTACATTGACCAAATTACATTATTATAATGTGTGCATGTATGAATATATAACAAAAAATCCTACTATGATTTATAATCATAATGCATTGTTTTAGTCAGCTTTTTTTTTTTTTTTTGCTGCTGTGACTAAAAGGACCCACCCAGAACAATTATAGAGGAGGAACAATTTGAGAGCTCATGGTTTCAGAGGACTTTGTCCCTAGAAGGCCAGCTCCATTCCTAGGAGCTTGAGGTGAGGCAGAACACCATGGTAGAAGAGTGTGGCAGAGGGAAGCAGCTCAGCTTACATGGTGATCAGGATACAGACACAGTGATTCTAATGCCAGATACAAAATATGCCCCAAAGCTACGCCCCTAATTCCTACCTCCCCCAGGCACACTCTACCACCTCAGTTACCAGTCAGTTAATCCTTATGGGGGCAGGAGGAGGTTAACTCACTGATTGGGTTAAGATTCTCACAACCCAATCATTTCTCCTTTGTGCATTGTCTCATGTGAGGTTTTGGAAGACACTTCACATCCAAACCATAATAAGCATCAATAAAAAATAGAGGGCGGAAAAAACTGAAGAAATGTCAAACTCATGAGATTATAAGAGCTTTTTCTCTTCAGTGTCTTCCTCATGTCCCTGAGCAGCTCAGAGAGTGTGCTTCTTTCCCAAGGTCCTGAAGCCTTTCCATGTCACCTTACAAGATAAACTGGAACAGAAAGGGAGTGTCGCTCCAGTGATACTTCTCCCCAGCACCCCTGCAGTCAAGCCCTCTGTGTCTTCTGCTCCAGGTCTTTAGGAGGGGAAATGTCAGGCAGATGAAATTTGACTCCCATCCCATAGTAATTTCTCAGGCTGTCCAGAAGAGGCATAAGGAAAACACAAATACAAACAACCATAATCATCACCCCTATTTCTCACCAGGAAGCTAGGGGTTCTGCCTAATCTAGAGATAATAGAAGATGAACATCTACCTTCTACATGGTCGTCAGCTTATCACACCATCTTGTTTATCAGAAATACAGTCCCTGGATGAAAAAAGAAGATTCCACAATTCTTGACCAGGTGTACTAAGGGACCCAACAACTATGCACCTTTGTGATTATCTCCAATGTGATCACAGTGTCCACCCAGGTACAGCTCCTCCAGCCTCCTAATACCCTGCACTGGGGCTCAAGATGGTAATCTCATTACCTGCTTAAGCAAATCTCAGTTTAAACCACCAAGAGGTTTAGTTTTCTGCCTTGACAAGCCACCAGAGCATGCTTGCCTTCTCTAGGGATGCTATTGGCAATTTAATGCCGGGGAATAGTTAATTAAAGAGACTTTGGAGAGAATAGCATTGCTAGGTGGCACTACTAGACAAGACAGCAGATCTACCAGAAATGGCTTTGTTCATTTATTTCAGCCTGGACTATGCAAGACTGGCAAACCTTTGAAGTAGAGCTGCGATGGTGGAGGAACTAAAGAAAGATGTGCCAAACCGCTTTCTCTTGATCTCCTACTACTCCACTGATCTTCCTTATGTCTAAAATCAGCATAGTACAGGAATGTAACCACATCAATGTTTACAGCAGCACAATTCACAATAGTCAGATTATAGAACCAGTTCAGATGCCTATCAATAGATGAGTGGACTTAAAAATGTGGTATACATACACAGCAGAGTTTTATTTAGCCATAAAGAAGAATGAAATTATGGAGTTTACCAGCAAATGGATGGAAATGGAGAATATCGCACTAAGTGAAATAAGCCAGACTCAGAAAAATCAAGAGTTGAATGTTTTCCCTCATATGCAGAAGCTAGAGCAAAAATAAGGGGGGAAAAAAGGAGAGGATCATATTTAAAGATATAAGGAATGCATAAAGACATAAGGAATTTCAGTAGAGTAGAAGGAGATCAACAGAGAGGGAGGAAGGACAGGAAAGGGGAGAATATGCAGAATCTATATAACAAAATCATGCTATGTCATATACAAATATAGGGAAATCTACCTTTCTGTATAAGTAGAAAGCATCAATAAAAAACAAACAAATGGGGCTGAGGTTGTGGCTCAGTGGTAGAGCGCTCGCCTAGCATGTGCGAGGCACTGGATTTGATCCTCAGCCCCACATAAAAATAAAAAAAAATAAAAATAAAAGGTATTGTGTCCAACTACAACTAAAAAAATATTTTTAAAAACAAACAAATAAATAAATGAATGAGAGAAAGGAAGATCAGTAAAGTAGAGGGAGGAGAATTGTGGAGGGAGGAGAAGAGGGAATGTGTAGGATAGGGTAATGGGTCTGAAATGGAGGAAATCAAGTCAAATTGCATGTATGAGTTTGTCAAAATGAATCCAACTATTATGTTTAACTATAATACTTTAAAAAAAGAAAAGAAAGGAGTGAAGTTCATATTGCCCCAGAACCAAACACTACTTTATTAAAACAACCCTTTGATATTTGCTAATGGCAGCTCTGTTTAGAACACCTTCTTAAGAACAGTAACCAACAAAATCTGACGCTTTTTAGGCATTCAAGAAACTTAAAAGGTAGCTGCACATAAGAATCAAACTCACAAAAAGTTGAAAATTATAGGATGTTAGTGTTGTAGGGACACGGCCTACAATAAGCACCTAAGATGCTTAGTATCACTAGTCATTAAGGAAAAGTCAATAAAATCCCACTAAGATATCATTTCAAAATAATAGGATGGCTTTAATAAAAAGAAAAAGAAAACAACAAATTTTGTGAGGATGTAGAGAAACAGGAATCCTTATATACCACTGGTGGGCATGCTCAAGAGTGCAATCACTTTGGAAAACAGTTTGGCAGGTCTGCCAGAGAAACACAGAACTATGTGACCCAGCAATTCCTCTACCAGGAATATGAAAATATACATCTATATAAACACATGTACCTGCATGTTCACAGCAACATTAGTCATAATAGCCGAAGGAAAAACAACCCAAATTCCCATCAACTGATGAATATGGATAAATAACATGTGATATGTCCATATAATGAAATATTATTTGGCAACAAAAAGAGACAAATTTCTGATATGTGCTATCACACCTATGAATCCTGAAAACACTATGCTAAGTGAAAGCAGCCAATCACAAAATACCACATATAAAATGTCCAGAAGAGTCAAAGCTATATAGACAGAAGAGTCAAAGAGTCAAAGCTATATAGACTAACGTGGCTGCCTAGGGATTGACGTTGCAGGAAGAAAAGGGAAGTAACTGCTAATATATTTTTGGAGAGACAATGGAATATTCTAAAATTGATTGTGGTGATAGTTGCACAACATTGAATATACTCAAAACCATGGTTTGTATACTTTAAATGGATTAATTACATAGTATACAAATTACATCTCCATCTCTTCATTGTACAGGTTAATAAATTTTAAAATAGAAATGCCAAATTATAATAGTTTCTGAAGAAAATCTTCTCAAAATGCATGACCCAATTTCCCATGTTCTTAAACAAAATAGGTTGAACAATATTTAGTTCTTTCTGATGAGTCAGAGACATATGAAAATTAATTATTGTGCCCACCACACACTGATGCCCTCAGGAACCATGTAAACTTGGGCTTCCCGGTCTGCTGTCGTTTGAGTATTCTTCTGTTTTTATTATAGCTTCTCTGTCTTGTTTTTGGACTAAAGGTGTTAATTTCTTGCTATAGCATTACTGCAATGTGTCTCTCAAACAGTGTCCCACACTGTACGAATGCAGAGAAAGGAGAAAAGTAAGTCTGTTAAAAATGTGACTTTGGGAACTGGAGGTGTAGCTCAGTGGTAGAGAGTTTGCTTAGCAGGCACTAACTCTGGAATTGATCCTCAATACCATTAAAAAAAAAAAGTTACTTTGGTGAATAGTAAACGGACTCCCAGGGGGAGCATGGAAGCATTCCCAAGTGTAAGAAGACTGAGCATCTCTAGTTTCAATTACTTGCCAACACTGGTTTTGGAAGTATTGTTCAAGTGTTTGCTTCCTTCCAGCTCTCAGCTGCCTTCTGAGTTATCACTGGTAAATTGCCAGATGTGATGGTCATTGTGATTAGTAGTAAATGTTTTTCTACTAGAATAATTTTTTTTTGTTGTTGTTCCAGGGATTAACCCAGAGGGAGTTAAACTGAGCCACATCCAGCCGTTTTTTAGAGATAAGGTCTCACTAAATTGCTTAGGGTCTCACTAAGTTGCTGAGGCTGGCTTTGAACTTACAATCCTCCTGCTTCATCCTCCCAAACCACTGGGGTTACAAGCATGTGCCACTGCTCCTGTCTTTTCAACTTTTAATAAAGGCACATCTAGTGGAAATATTTGATAGAGAAAAGATACTTTACTCATCTGGGACCCTTTAGTTTGAGGGCATAGTGTCCTCCCCTTTTCTATCATTAAGAGAGATTTTTCAGACTCTGTAGCATTGGAATTTTTTTTATTACTTTTTAATAAAAAGTAATATGAAAGAGAGAAGTGACATCATTTTTGCACTTTTATTTTACAAATCATCACACACCCACGTAAAGTTAATTATAAGAACAATAGTGCTGTTTTGATCAACATAAAGGCTGGAAATCGTCATTTAGGGTTGAAAACAGCAGTTGCATGAACTTCAGCACCCATTTATTTTTGTGCTTTGTTGACTTTAACACAATATCGAAAAAAGCCTGATTCAGCTGGGCAAAGTGGCACATGCCTGTAATCTCAGGAACCCAGGAAACTGAGGCAGGAGAATTTTAAGTTCAATGCCAGCCTCAGCAATTTAGCGAGGTTTTTAGCAACTTAGCGAGACACTGTCTCAAAATAAAAAATAAAAAGGGCTGGGGATATGTCTCAGTGGTTAAGTGCCCCTGGGTTCAATCCTAGGTCAAAAAAAACCCTGATTCACAGAGCAAATGCAAATCATAGGCTGTATTTTGAATGTCTTTTCTTGCCATCTCAGGAATAAAAACTGATTCAGTAGCTTGGATATATTTGCTGAAAATATTTCATGCAAGCTTAATATTACATATCTAATAACTCCTCACTTTGCTTGTGATAAATATGAAAACCAAACAAAAACCATTCAAATCTTTTAATAAGTACTAAAATGCTAAGAAAACATTAGTGAGGGCTTGACAGGTTACCCATTTATTTGTTATTACATAACTGACCTAAGCCCGAGTTAAAGAAGTTGCCAAGCAAATATGCCTACAGCTTGACTAAAATTTAATTAAGTCTGGTACACGTGTGTTGAAGTGGTACACTGGAGCTTGTGCAATTTTTTTGTGTACAGGTACCTACAGGCCAAACTTTTAATAGTTCAGAGGGCTGGGGGTGTAGTTCAGTGTTAAAGCACTTGCCCACTATTTCTAAGCCCCTAGGTTCAATCTCTAGCACGACAAAAAGAGACCTCAGAGCCACAAATTTGCTAAAGAATGGTCTATTCATAGCAATTCAGAAGAAGCTTCTTCCAAGGCATACTTAAAACTGAGACTCACAAAGGTTAAAGGAACTCACCCAGAGCTGGGGATGGAACTCTGTGGTTAGAGTGCTTGCCTGGCATGCACAAAACCCTGGGTTCAATCCTCAGCACCACAATAGAACAAAACTGGGTATTAACAATGTCTCTAAATTATTGAAATATATTAAATAATATTCCTTCTGTCAAAAAAGGCAGGAATGTATAAAAATGGATTTGAAGTACATTTTCATACAACTGAAAAACCCAGTCTGGCATTTACACAGATAAGAATTCACTGATATTTAATTGGTTTGATCCCCAAGAATGTTTGATAAACAGACTGATCCTAAATAGACTCAAGATCTTTGTTCTTGTGCTTAACATTGAAATAAGGAGTTATCTTTCCAAAAATTGTCTGGTATTGTAAATTTCACAAATTTTACCACTACCCCTCCTTTTACCCCCCAGTTTAGCTCTAAACCCAGAGACTCCAGATTCTGGGGCTTGAGCCTAGTCCTCAATCCTAATAGTATCTTGAAGAGACTAATAGTATCTTAGCCTGCTCCACTGGCCCTACTGTAATGGCTTCAAAGGAAAGGAGGGGTGGAGCTCTTTTAAAATCTTCCTTCCTTCTATCCTTCCTTTCTTTACTGGGGACTGAACACAGGGCCTCACACATGCTCCTCAAGCACTCTTACTACTGATCTAAAACCCCATGCCTTTTATTTTATTTTGAAATAAATTCTCACTAAACTGCTCAGAATTGGCCTCTATCTTGCCATTCTCCTGTTCCAGCCTCCAGAGAAGCTGGGATTAGAGGATGTATGTGCTATCACACCAGGCAATATTGTTCCTGATTTCTTAATGTCAGACAAAAACTACTTATTCCCTAACAATTAGAAGATATTATTTCTAGTCCAGTGATTTTGGGGTGATCCCAAAGCAGATTTTTTTGCACAGGCTATTTCATTCCAAGAATGAGATTTGAAATCTCAGTCCATGAGGAAATGGTTAAAAATTAGTTATATACAAACAACAATAGGTATTAGCAAACAAAGGGATTCTCTGGGGGCAACACAATCATCAAATTTTCATTTATTTGCCTACAAGTGAGCTGTAACAACTTTAATTTGTGTACATGTACCTACAGGCCAAAGTTTTAAGAGTTCAGAGGGCTGGGGGTGTAGTTCAGTGTTGCTAAAGAATGGTAGTTAGATAACTGAATTTATTCATTTATTCATCTAATTGTGCATTATTAAATACTATGATTTTAACCTGATGTAATACAGACACTTGTTTTAGCAAATAACAGATTATGGTTATATGTTTAAAGGGTTCATATTTTTTAGAAATATACACAAAAACATTGAATATTAAAGTGAGATGATTGCTGAGATTTACTTCAATATCATCCAGTTTGGAAAGAGAGGAGGTTGAGCATTTATGCTTTTCTTTTTCTTTTTTCAGTGCTGAGGATTGAACCCAGGGCCTTACGTATGCTAGGCAAGTGCTGCACCACTGAGGTACATCCCCAGTCCACAAGATTGGGCATTTTATAGACGAAATAAAATAAGATCAAACAAGATTTGATAATTAAAGAAGCTGAGTGGTAAGTACTTGGCAGTTCATTATACTATGTTCTCTAGTTTTGTTTAATGTTTAAAATTTACTTAAATGAAAAAAAAATTATAAACCCAAACACTCTCCAAATACTCATTCAGGACAGTGAAAAAACAAGTGGCACAGAATCAGTTATCTTTGAAGCAAAATTCAAACAGGTCTAAACTGGGGAAGTCCCTATTCTGCCTCCCAAATCTGTGTATGAAACCAGACAGACCAAGCTCCTTTCCTGCTTGGCGAGGACAAATTTTAACCTGCCTACCCTAATAAGAAACGTAAAATAAAGATATTCTAACAACTCCACCCTGACATTTCAGCAGCAATAAATAAATTATATATCACCCGAGAAAGATACAAGGCCCAATTGGCGCCAGATTTATATCTATTTATTTAAAAAAAAAATTTGGTGTTCCCCAAACCACAATAAACAAGTAGCTGAATTCAAGTCATTCACAGCAAGTGTGATGAAAGCATGCCTGTAATCCCAGAGACTGGGGAGGCAGAGGCTGGAGGATCCCAAGTTCAAGGGCAGCTTCAGCAACTTAGTGAGATCCTGTCTCAAAGTGAAAAATAAAAAGGACTGGAGATGTAGCTCCGTGGTAAAGAACCCCTGGTTTCAAGCCCCAGTAAAAAGCTAAACAAAACAAAAAGACACGCATGTTATTTTTTCTCCTTTCTTTGGAACCGCTGTTGCATGTATAGCACGCTAATAATACCTGTTTGATCTACCTACTGGTTAGTTCAGCGCTGAGCCCAACTATCTCTGGGGTAGGAATTTAAGAGGGAGAATGGGAGGCTGATAATACCTTTGTCTCAAAATAAAAAATGAAAAGGGCTTTTATGTGGCTGAGTGGTTAAGTGCCCCCGAGTTCAGTCACTAGTATCAAAAAAAAAAAAAAAAGTTTATCTAACTTCTCATCTTCTGGCATAGTCATACTTAGCAAAGGGCATGTTGTTGACCTTTCCTCCAATTCTCTACCTCAAATGCTTCAGTACTTCAGTTGGTATTACTTATGCCCTTTAGGACTTTTCTTTGAGCCTTTCTGTGAACTGTGTGTCCTAGTCACTGTGTGCTGGTCATTGTTTAACAATAAGATCTCTGAAAATAAAACCCTTGGCTGTCTTGACCTCTGGAGATAGTCTGCATGATGTTTATTCCTTGCTTTACCCTAAAGGCATCTCTCTTGATGACACTGTCCCCTTTGTGTGTTGAATATGTATCTACTTTCCTAAATAAACTTCTGTGGATACCTTTGGGGTTAAAAAGTGAAAATAAAGCTTTGATTTTTCAGTTGTTTGCTAATTTCCATGATGTAAATATACCTATCATACCCAAAGATCTTGTTTATTTATTTATTTTTTTGGTACTGATGACCAAACCCAGGGGTGCTTTACCACTGAGTTACATCCCCCCCACCCCCTGTCCAAAGATCTTTTTTTAAAAAAAATTTTTTGTAGTTATAGATGGAAAGAATGCCTTGATTTTAATTGTTTATTTTTATATGGTACTAAGGATCAAACACAGTGCCTCACACATACTAGGTGAATGTTCTGCCAGTGAGCTACCAACCCCAGCCCATCTTGAGTGCAGAGCTAGGAAAACTTCTATATGATCAGATCCCAGAGGCAGGAAAAACATCACTGTAATTTGCCTAGGATAATTCCAGTATATGTCTGTGGTCCTGACATAATTAATTATGGTACCCCTATTACTATTAAAAAATGCTAATGAAATATTACATGGTGACCCCAAAGAATAAATCACATTTGGACCCTTTCTCATAGTGAACACTTTCTGCAAAAGGAAAAGGACCATCCAGACTTATACTATCTTTTTAGTATATAACATCCTAAATATATAACATCCATTTCATTTTTTTTCATCAAACATAGGTAATAGTTGCGGATAGATATGGTGGTGTGTGTCTGTGATCCCAGCTACTTGGAGGTTAAGGCAAGAGGACCACTAGTTTGAGGCCAGTCTGGGCAAGAGAGCAAGACCTCATCTCAAAATAAATTAATTAAAATTTAAATTTAAAAAATATGGAGTTGGTTAAGTATGAATAGCAAACAGAATCAACTAACTCTCTCATGCAGTTTCTTGACTTCTGGAACTACTATGGCATCTGAGTAAAATCAAATTAGGCAACTGGCTTCAAGTTACACTCAGCTTAGAGTCATGTGAAACTGGATATCACATCCAGAGTCTAGCATGGTGCCTGGCCCAAAGGAGTAAAATCTCATTAGTTCCTGTAGACCTCACAGGAATGATTAAATCTCAGAGTTCGAGGTCACCTAGGTCAATACTTGTTTGATCTCCTTTATAACAATCCCCAATCTCCTTTAGAACAATCCTCTTCCAGTCTTGCTTTAAATCTTGCCAGCCATGTAATACAATTCCACATAGGGGAATCTAGCAGGAAAGTGTACAGGACTTGACTCTTCAGAGGGTAGGTTCCAGAGTTATGACAATACAGTTATTAAATATTTAATGTGCTGTCCTGTAAAAGATGGATAAGATATATTGTATCCTCAAGGAACAGAAGTTATAGCAAGGCAGATCCATAGTATAAGGAAGAAAATCTAATGCCACTGCCAATAATAATGGCTAATGTTTATGAAGTACTTACATTTTGCTCCAACCCTTACTATACTGCTGATTCATATCATACTTAAGGTCAACTAAATCGGGGGCTGGGGATGTGGCTCAAGCGGTAGCGCGCTCGCCTAGCATGCGTGCGGCCCGGGTTCGATCCTCAGCAGCACCACATACCAACAAAGATGTTGTGTCTGCCAAGAACTAAGAAAAAAATAAATAAATGTTAAAATTCTCTCTCTCTCTCTCTCTATCCCCCTCTGTCTCTCACTCTCTCTTTAAAAAAAAAAAAAAAAAAAAAAAAAAAAAAAGGTCAACTAAATCTATCCCTGCCTCTTTCGCACCTAGACAATCTACCTGGGGCTATAAAGAAGTTGTTTGTATAGAAACTCCAGAGGTTTCCAAGTAACTGGCACTGCCCGGGCTGGCTAAAGTTTACAGAGGTTCATGCAGGTTATCTGTTCTGAACCTCTCCTATGTAAAAAGTTTCTACAGCCTCAGGTTCAGCAAAGGGCGAAGAAGGCCCACCTGCTAATACTAAAGGCAACGGGCAGAAATATCCATCTCATTCATCATTGGCCAGAATGAAGATGGCAAGCCCATTTTTCCCAATCCCTAGAGAATAAGCTTAAAAGATGACCTAAGAACTAGATGCAGATGTTCTGAATTCTGAAGTCTTGTTCAATTCATGTGGCTCTTAGAGAGGAAGAGTGCTCATCTTTCTAATCCTTTTCATCTCTTGTGCATATTTGTCTCACACCAGGGCTAAGATATCAGTCAAGATCAAAGGAAGACACTTCCTTTTTTAAAAAAATAACTTTGTCCTGACACTCCATTAGCAGACAAATAAATTACACATTCTTCTTATTGACTAAGTTGACTTGCAATGGGGGTATTCCATGAATGTGACAACAAGATCAAGACACAGACCATACACCCAGCTTCTAGAAACATCAGCAGGCATTAGGGAAGCTTCCTTTCAGAAGGTATCTCACCTAAGGCCATAGTGCTAGTAAGTATTGAAATGAGAACTTGAATTCAGCTCTGATGGCTCCAAAGATCTTTCCACTGCAGAATGCTTACTTCCTGGGAACTCACCAGGATCCTACGCAGCAGAGTCAAAACCCTGAGCTCTCAGTAAAATAATAGTACTCATCCCACAGGGTGCTGGGAATATTTGATAAAATAACCCATGTAAAGTGGTTGGTGCCTGTCACATAACAAGTTAAGTTCTCCTTCATATTGGTTGTTTTACTCCCCTAGACACATAGGTGAGCTTGTTGCCAAAGTTGTGCAGATTGCATATATCTATCTTTTCAGAAATTTTTACAAACCAAATTTCCTATTCCCAACATAAGTAATAGTCTTATTGTGGTAGAAGTCAGCTGGCAGTGGAAATAGGCTTGAGTTTAAATTTGGGTCCTACTGGCCAGGTATGGTAGCGCAAGCCTGTAATCCCAGTGACTGGGAGGCTGAGGCAGGAGGATCACAAGTTTCAGGCTAGCCTCAGCAACTTAGCAAGACCTTAAGCAATTTAGTGAGACCCATCTCAAAATAAAAAATAAAAAGGGCTAGGAATGTGGCTCAGTGGTTAGACATCCCTGGGTTCAACCCCCAGTACCAAATAAATAAATAAATAAATAAGATGAGAATACACACATGTGTTTGTTAAAGAACATTCAGAACAAGGGGCACTCAGCCATTGCTCAATAATAGCTACCCACATTACTTCCTGAATCAAAGCTGTTACTTTAAGGACCCACTGTTGTCATGAGTTTCCACCCTCTTTCCAAACTACAGAGATCATAATTTAATGTAACTGTCTCTAAAAATAACAGTCCCACCCTTTTGAATCATATGCTGCTCTCAAATACATTCCCAAGGAGAAAATACGCATACAAATGCACACACTCATTCACACACATGCACACATGTGACTAACCAACTCTAAGCATCTAAAAGATGCCATGAATTAGGTAATGAGATATCAATCTTGACAGCTGCACTATCTAGAGAAAAGGTCTACTTAAAAATTCTGTACACCACACTGGGTACACCAAACAGTTTCCATAACTGATTCAGAATATTGTGATCCCAAGATGAATACTGTCTTTCATTCTTTCATGTTAAAGCTAAAGCACATGTAATTGAATATATAAGTCAAACCCTGATCTATTTATGGAAATTTGTATTTTCACTCACACACACACACACACAAATCCATGTACCACACACAAAATATTAAGAGTCAGACTGTTACAAAAACAAAAACCTGTCAGTTAAAACCAATACTTCTTTCTTTCCCTACTTATTCTGTCTCTAAAACTATGATGGGCTTTGTTTTGCTCACTTGTTAAATATCCCATATGTTAAGAATTAAAGCATTACTTCCATCTTTGGTTACCAAACCAAATAAAATATGTTCTGTATTAATGTTGAAATTCACTTACAAGTCTTTTGGAGGAAAAGTGGTGTTCACGCGTTTAACAGAATCCTGATCTTTAACACTTAGACACTGGACACCTGGGCCTTAAACTCTTAATCCTTACTTCAAATGTACATTGTACCATTCATAATGTAATTTTGACAAACTTGAAAATCATTCTTTTGAATCCATGGGAGAATTGGTTCCAAGACTCCTCAGAGATACCAAAATTCTCCAACACTCAAATCCCTTAAATAAAATAGCACAGTATTTGCATATAAACTATGCACATTCTCTTGTATACTTTTATTTATTTATATTTATTTATTTTTTGCAGCACTCAGGATTGAACCCATGGGTACTCTACCACTAAACTACATCCCTAGCCATTTTTCAATTTTTATTTTGAGACAGGATCTCACTAAGTTGTGGAGACTGGCCTTGAACTTCCAATCCTCCTGCCTCAGTCTCCAGAGTAGCGGGGATCAAAGGTGTTCGCCAATGTGTCTGGCTCATATACTTTAAATCAGCTCTAGATTATTTGTAATACCTAACACAAAGCAAATACTATATGAATAGTTTTTAGGCAGCATTGTTAAGGGACTAATGACAAGAGAAAAATCTGTACATGTTTAATGTAAATGCATTTTCTTTTCCAAATATTTTTGATCTAGAGTGGGTTAAATACATGGACCCAGACTCTCTGGGTCAAGTGTATTCACCTATCTTAGAAAATAATTTATTAGAAAGAGTTATGTACACCACCCCCAAAGCAAAGGCTGAATGTTTTCTGTGATGATCTATAACGGGGATGGGGGCGGATCATGGGGGGAAGGGAGGAACTTTAGATAGGCTAAAGGGAAGGGAGGGGGAGTAGGAAGATGATGGAATGCAATGGACATCATTACCAAAGTACATGTATGAAGACACGAATAGTATAACTCTACTTTATGTACAACCAGAGACCTGAAAAATTGTGTCTATATGTGTACTATGAATTGAAATGCATTCTGCTGTCATGTATAACAAATTAGAATAAATAAATATTTAAAAACCAAAAAAAGAGTTATGTACAAAAATTGCTTTCTAATACAGTAAAATATTCCAAGTCTAATCAAGAATCAAAACTACAATGTTTGGGCTGGGATGTGGCTCAAGCGGTAGCGCACTCGCCTAGCATGCGTGCAGCCCGGGTTCCATCCTCAGCAGCACCACATACCAACAAAGATGTTGTGTCCGCCGAGAATTAAGAAAAAATAAATAAATGTTAAAATTCTCTCTCTCTCTGTCCCCCTCTCTCACTCTCTCTTTAAAAAAAAAAAAAAACTACAATGTTTGAACTAGTAATTCAAAAACTGGATGCATAACCAGGCATGGTGACACACACCTGTAATCTCAGCAACTTGGGAAGCTGAGGCAGGAGGATCACAAGTTTGAGGCCAGCCTCAGCAATTTAGTGAACTCCTACGTCAAAATTTTAAAAAATAAATAAAAATAAAAAGGAGGGGGAATGTGATTCAATGGTAAAACACCCCTGGGTTTAATCCCTAATGGGGGGAAAATAAGAAAAGAAAAAAAAGTCAGTTTAAGGTTATATCTGCCAGCTCAATTGTCATGTTCTGTGGATTAAGGGTGGGCAGTACTTAGTGTGGTGATGGTGATGACAGCTGACATGTATAAATAATGGCTACATTCCACACAGGAATCTAAATTCTTTACTTGTATTAGCTAGTTTTGTCCTCACATCAACTCCACAGCAGTAGTATTATCTCCACTTTATTAGTACTGAAACAAACATAAAGGTCAAGTAATGGGCTCTGATGATCAAGCTGAGTTTCAAATCCAAGTCCTTTAGGTGGCTGGTTTTATACTACACATTAGGCATTCACAGCATCTTTGTCAGAATGATCATAGCCTCAAAGTATTTGACACACGAACTGACCCATGAGGTGTTATTTAGGTGTGCTTCAAAGAATCAATGCAAGAAGTAGACAAGGAATCTCCCTACTGATACTTTATGGAAACTCCATGGAAAGTCTTTTGCCAAAGTCAGCTGTAGAAATGGAAATAGTTATTTCAATGAGATGATGATGTCACTTGTACCATTTTTTTTTCTGTGACATCAAATGCATATATTCACATACTTTTCTTTTGGGAGAGGTGCTGGGGATTGAACCCAGGGCCTCATATAGGCTAAACTTGTGCTCTACCACTGAGCTATAACTTTAGCTTCCTAATCCAATTTTTAGATTATAGAATGGTGAATAGTTTGCACTGAGCAGTCCGGCTTCAATTTTTTAAATAATCTAAAAATATGGAATTGTTTTTCATTATTCCATTCATCATTTTCACACCTGCAATATTTGAATGCATATTATTACAAATAGAAATACACCTATCCACACAAATATATCTTAATGCCTCTAGTTTGGATAGGGGCAGGCATTTCATGTTGTAAACTAGTAAGTAAAAATTAATTATTTGTCCAGTTTGATGCTTTACCACCAGCATATTTTTAAAGTTCACATTTAAAGGACCCAACTATTTTTTGCAATAATTGTTCATGTAAAATTTGTTATCTGAAAATAGAAACATGCTTAAATCTAAATACATGCCTCTTTATCAAAGTACCAATTGATTGAACAATATTTCTTTTTTATAAAAAGATATATGAATGTTAATAGGCAAGGTAAAAAAAATTAAACCCTTTCTTTCTTTCTTCTTTTCTTTTTCAGTACTGGGGATTGAACCCACGGGCACTCTATGATTGAACTATATTGCAGCCTTTTTTTTTATTTTACATTTTACGATATGGTATAAGTTTCTTAGGGCCTTGCTAAATTGCAAAGACTAGCCATGAACTTACAATCCTCCTGCCTCAGCCTCCAAGTCACTGGGATTACACATATGTAAATCCAATTTTAGAAGAAATATTGGTAGTAAATTGTGCAGATGTGATTCCCCTGAACCCTGTGAACTTTATTTTAGAAATGTTTGTTCAAATCTGAGAAAAGAAAACATGGTAGGATAATGAAAAGCCAATCAGATGAATCCCTTTAAAACTATAAATAATTCTCATGACTACTTAAAAGAATATTTTTATTTTTGTAAGAAATACACCAATTTGGTTTTTGACACGAAGCACACAGCAGTAAGTTATGTTTTCTTGTGTATTAAAATAATTCCTATTGGTTTAAAGCACCAAGTTAAGGCGTAGGTTAGTTTTTTTTTGTCTACAAGCTATTATTTACTTGACCCAAAGAGTATGGGTGCATGTATTTAACCCACTCTAGAACAAAAATATTTGGAAAAGAAAGTGCATTTACATTAAACATGCACAGATTTTTCCTTGTCATATTTTAAATTCCTTAAAAATTATTTTAAGAGGTGTGTATCCTCAAACACACCATTTGAGCTGGGTGCAGTGCACACACCTGTAATCCCAGCAATTGGAGAGTCTGGGAAGGCTGAGGCAGGAGGATTGAAAATTCAAAGTCAGCCTCAAAAGTTTAGCAAGGCCTTAAGCAATTTAGCTAGACTCTGTCTCAAAATGAAAAAGTAAAATAATAAAAAGGGGTGAGAATGTAGCTCAGTAGGTTAATTGCCCTTGGGTTCAATCCCCACTACCCAAAACAAAAAAAAATTAGAGTTGATAATACTAAACAAAAAACTCAATGCAGTTCTCTTTCATTATATTTTAGCTATTTTTTGTTGCAATCTCTATATTTGTAAATATAGATCAGAGAAATAACTAAAATGTGGTTTCAAAAGAAGTAAAACAGATTAATAAACCATAAGCAATCGATATTAAGTCCATAAAAAGAAATTCATTTTCTAACAAGGATCAAAAACAAAAGTAACGAAAAATCTAGGTGCAACATGCCTTTCTTACAACTACAACTACAATTGCTGTGCAGTTTCAAAGCTCCACAGAAAACTTTAACTTGCAATCTTAACATTTCAGATCTATAAAATACAATCATTGGATTCACCTAAAGTCACGTTAAAAGACTTCTCAAAGTCTTAGAAACTTTAATTCAATGCAGAAAAGTTGAGTCAAAAGGAGACAATAAAAGATAAACCGCGAAAAGAAATCCAAAATCTATATAACAACTTTCCTATATCCAAGAATAATCATGTGCAAAAGATGAAAGTTTGAATGCAATCATTTACTTGCATGCATTCTACTTACTTTGCTTTCTGCCATTTATAAGCTTCATTAAAGACAAAAGAGGTAACAAGTTCAATGAGGTTCGGCTCAGATAAGAAAAAAGTCGTAAACTCGACCTACAAATTTACATCCCAGAACGTCCAGTGGGATAGGTACCCTTTACAAACTACCATTATATATACAAGTTACCGATTGTGAAATAACGCACTTCGGCTCTCTGCACTGTACACTACAATTATAAACCCATAACTCTACCCACCTTCTTCCCAGAAAAAAAAAAATCCACCTGCAATCCTCATTGGTCCACATAGTTCCAGCCCACATGGTATCAGTAGGTGTGTCCCTCCCAACAGGCCCTCTTATTGGCTGTGAAAAGAGTTTGATACGCTGTAATTTTGGGGGGAGTGGGTTGTTCAACTCCACGCCTCCAGACTTGAGCTCCCCAGTAGACCCAAGTTACTGGCAGTTACTCTCTGATTCAAAGGGCTAACTGGTCGTCCGAGCTGCAATCCCAGAAAGATGCGCCCACTCTATCCCTACTCCCGGACTCCACCAATTGCTCACAGGCGTGCAATTCCCAGGGACCAATTAGAAGGGTGGGCAGTGCGTTCGCCTTTTATAGAGCAGTGACCTAAGGAGCAGCTCAGACCATGTCCAGTCGGCCCATTATGCGGACAGGACCAAACAAGAAGCAGGCTCAATCAATGGTTGGCACCCCTGGGGAAAGAGTCATTCCCGAGCGTTCCCTCCGTGCAGTCCCTGGACCGCGGGTGCTGGGGCGCACAGAATGCACTGCGGTGCTTGCTCCCGCCGTTCCCGGTCCCAGCGCGCTGCGCCTACTTCGCGCTGATGCTCCCCTCCGGGCGGGACTTACGCGGCCTGTTCTTCCTCCCGGAGTCCATCCTCCTCCGCAGCCGGCATTTCTTTGCCGGAGAGTCATGCTGAGCAAGCAGCTGCTGTGGCTGGAGCTCCGACAGGAGCGGGAGGCGTGGGGGCGCCGCGTCGCCGCTGTCCGAGGGGCCCCGGCTGCAAATGAGCGGCGGCTGGACTGGAGGCGGGTGGAAGCCGTTGTGCAGCAGCCCGTTCACGAGGGCTGCGCTGGTGCCCGCGGGGGCCCCTGGGGTGTGCGAGGCTGAGCGCTCCGGCTGCCCGCCGCGGTCGCCCATGCTTGGGGCTGGCGGGACAGCGCGCGGGCCCCGGCTCAAGCGGCCTCCCTGGAGGTCATTCTCGGTCGTCTTTATTTCCTCAGATCCTCCCTGCGGCTTCCGATTCAGCAGCCGCAGAGCCGGCGCCCGGGGATGGCGAGCCCAGCGCTCCTCCCCTCCTCCCGCTGACTCCCCCACCTCCTCCACGCCCTCCCCTTCGCGCGCCCGCCCTGCAGCGCCTGCCTGGAGCATGCTGTCCCTGGGCACGGAATCTGGGGTCTCCGTGCACCCCCAGCCGGGGCCCCAGCCGCCCACCTCCCCCTGATCCCTGGGCCGCGCGACTTCAAATGTAGCTTCCTCGCCTCCCAGACCTGTCCCTGTCACTGAGCATGCCCAGTCCTGCCCGCCACCGCCACCGCCGAGTTTCAACATGGGGAATGAAGTTCTCTGGGTTTGTAAAGAAGAGATGGGCGGATTGGGCTTTGTATGGCGAGCGAGCTAAAAGGGTACTGGGTGAGGTCGACGCGAGGGATTCAGCAGCTTCAGGAGGAATGTGGGAGGAAGCCAAATATTTGCAGAGGTTTCAGGTTTGCTAATTCTGTCCCCAGTGGGCTAGATACCTTTGCAAGGTCACTTAAGTTGCCACTACCCAACCCCCTGCCGCGCGTGAGTGTGTGTGTGTGTGTGTGTGTGTGTGTGTGTGTGTGTGTGTGTGTGTGCGCGCGCGCGCGCGCGCGCGCGCGAGCGCCTGCGTTAGGTGACCAAACTACTCAAAGGCCTGAGGAAAGAGAACGATTATTTATAGAAAGGTAGGCAGACTTGGGGAGGAGTGAAATTTCTTTGCTGGCATACACAGACCAATACCATGTGGTCTCATGGAGTTAGTTGTCTAGCAAGGAGGAAAACTAGGAATACAGTCAGTGTAAGGACAGTGAAGGACAAAACTGGGTAGGATTAACTGGTGCTGGAAGAGACCAAGAAAACAGAAGCAATCCCAAGCTATAAAAAGCGCTTTCCTCACCCAGAAAGGACCTGAAGAGACAATGTCATGTTATTTATAGAATTAGGAGTTGTCTCTTGTTTTAAGAAGGTAAGGCACCATTAAAGGGTCATCAACACCATGAGTTTTGGAGTCAGCCCTGGGTTCCAGTTCCAACTCAACCACTGAGCAAACCCAGAGAGACTCATTGCTCAACACACCTGACAACAGGAAACTCAAGGGGGAATGCTCAGTAGGCCAGACAAATTTGGATGGAGAGGATCTTATAAAAATTATGTAATTCGAGGCCTTTGCTTTTGTATTTGTAATGTGGGACATTTGTGGGGAGATTTATCTAAAAGTGCCTGGTTCAATCTTGAAGCACAATAAATGCTCCAAAAACTGTTACATAAAAATTACAGGAGGTCATTGTTGTAAATTAACCTGATGCATAGACCAGGCTGAATATCAAAACTGTGTTATTCATGTTAAAGTTCCAGGTCACCAAGCTAGAGCTAAGCTGTTTATCTGTCCTTCCTAGGAATCTGGATTAGAGATAACAGTCATAGGCCCAGGATGTTTCTTTGTTGTTGTTGTTATTGTTTTGTTTTGCAATACTGGGGATTGAACCCAAGACCTGGCACATGCGAAGGAAGTGTTCTGCCACTGAGCTCCATCCTCAGCCCAACAAGCCATTTTTAATTGGCAGTAATGAAGTTCCCTCTGCCTTAACCCTTATGCCAAATAAGTAACCTCATGTTGATTTATTAGTCATTATTATAGTTTTTCTCTCTGTCCTCCTCTTATAAGAAAAATAACTGAAAGGAGCTATTTACTTTAGTTTTTGTTTCTACTTTCTTCAAGCCCTCCTCTATAGAACCAACTTCCTTTGCCCTGCCTATTGGAACACTATTCTACTTTATGGAATGAAGTGTTGCCCAATTCTGGAATTAAAAATAAATCATCAAATTGTTATGGTTTTGTCCTTTGACAATTTTTACCTTTGTTTCGCTTATTTCAGCAATTCACACTTCCTTTCAAGTGAGAGGAACAAATTATGCTCACAGCAATATTCATTGTGTGTAATATTCTTTGTCATTTGTACTTAATCTACAGAGGGCAGTTCCTTCCAGCAGACCTAGAATTGGAGAGTTACAACCATTGGGATACTACAGTGCTCTGATCCATCCTCTTGGTTTTTGCTTTCTTGTTTTTGCTTTCAAATAAAAAAATCTCAACTCTCTCTGCTTCCCTGACCTCATACTATTTGAAGACAGAGAAGGGATCTAGCCCCTGCCTGCCTCTCCTGCCTCATCCCAGGCTCTTCCTCCTTTCAGTTCCTTGAACATCTTTCATCTGCTGTTTCCATTGCCTGCAGTTATTTTCCTTCAGACATTTTTGTCTACTAGTCTCACCCCTTAGATCTGCATTTCCACCTCTCATATTCAAAGAATCTTCCCTGCCCTTTAGGACTATAGGTTTTCCTGCTGTGCTTCCTCCCTAACCCCTATATTCCCTGCATGCCTCCTTATCAGTTTATAACTATAAAATACATCCTATCACTCATTTGTAAATGGTAATAATAAGAGGACTACACTGAGCTAAAATAATGAAATGAATTAATATATGTAAAGTGCCTAGCACATTATAAGTGCTATGAAACAATTGAATTTTATTCTGTTGCTGTTTCCCCCTCCTGTAAGCTCCATTAAGGTAGATGATTCTTTTGTTCATCACTGAATCATTAGGAATCTCTTGGTAATCATTTGTGATTGAGTCAGTGAATTAGGTGGTATTCCACCTAGGCTCCTTCTCACTTTCTACTGTAAATTTGCTAAACATCACTATTGGCCACTTGTCAATATTTAAATACACAATTTTCAAATTTCCACATCATCAAACTGAGTCCTTTGAGAAGCAACTTAACACCAGAGATGAAAGTAGAAGCTTTAGCACTGTGGTACCTCCAAGGACATATTCTCTCCAGCTTGATTCACTGACATGGTGAGGAAGGCTTGAGCCAAGTGGCTCAGACCCAGGCAGGGCAGAAGTACCGGTACAGGGAACAGAACGTCTTCCACCCATGTCCTTTTCCTTACCCTTGTCAAGCTGGTGCCCTGGATCAATTACACCCTGAATGTGGTAAAGAGAAAGCCAGATGGTATCTCACAAGTTTGCTCACGGGAGGTGGGTAAGAGGGTAACTTTGAGCTATGAGCTCCAGGAGGGGCAAGGAATAAATAATGTTTGGAAGAACATAAGGAAGGAGAAAATCCAATCCACTTCTCTCCATCTTTCACTCATTAATCCATCAATTTTATATTAAGTGTTTATGAATTGTTGGCACTGAAACATACTGGGAACACAAAGACAAAGTATATATATGCCTTTACTACCCTCAAAGGGCTTACAACTTACTAGAGAGACAAAAAATATTATTGATGTTCCAACATCAACGGTACAGAAGAAAAATTTAGAAGCCTGGTGCCATGGTGCATATCTATAAGTGACTTGCAGGAGGATTGCAAGTTCCAGGCCAGCCTCAGAATTTTAGCAAGACTCTATCTCAAAATAAAATATGAAGTGGCTGGGCGCTGTGATGCACGCCTGTAATCCCAGCAGCTTGGGAGACTAAGGTGGAAGGATCGTGAGTTCGAAGCCAGCTTCAGCAAAAAAAAAAAAAAAAAAAAAAAAAAAGTGAGGAACTAAGCAACTCAGTGAGACTTTGTCTCTAAATAAATACAAAAAATGGCTGGGGATGTGATACAGTGGTCAAGTGCCCCTCAGTTCAATCCCTAGTACCAAAAAAATAAAATATGAGAAGGACTAGGGATATAGCTTTGTGTTAAAGCTCCCCTGGGTTCACTCCCTAGTACTCTCCCCCAAAAGAATAACTTTTTTCCTTTTAATTTTTCTTTCTTTCTTTAAAGAAATGGGGTCTCATTTTGTTGCCCAGGGCTGAAGTGATCCTCCTGCCTTAGCATCCCAAATAGTTTGAACTGCTCCTGGCTCCTTTTAAAATTTTTGACAGTTCTGGAGCTTTAACCCAGGCATTCATGCTAGACAAGTGTGGTTACCAAGCTACATCTTTAACCCTCCTTTTAAAATTTTTGTTGGAAATAAAAGGGGGTCTGGGGATGTGACTCAGTGGCAAAGTACCCCTGCAT
Source organism: Ictidomys tridecemlineatus (assembly GCF_052094955.1). Classification (NCBI taxonomy): domain Eukaryota; kingdom Metazoa; phylum Chordata; class Mammalia; order Rodentia; family Sciuridae; genus Ictidomys; species Ictidomys tridecemlineatus. Next base: position 35,915,721 of record NC_135477.1, on the reverse strand, counting down.
TCAATCCCCAGTATAAATAAGTGAATAAATAAATAAATAAAATTTTTTTTAAGAGAGAGTGAGAGAGGAGAGAGAGAGAGAGAATTTTTAATATTTATTTTTTAGTTCTCGGCGGACACAACATCTTTGTTGGTATGTGGTGCTGAGGATCGAACCTGGGCCACACGCATGCACGGACGAGCGCGCTGCTGCTTGAGCCACATCCCCAGCCCAATAAATAAAATTTCATTGCAGGCTAGGCATATACCTCAGTGGTAGAGTACTTGCCTAGCTGTATGAAACCCTGGGTTCAATCCCTGGCACCACTAATAAGTAAATATTTTTTAAAAAACAGATCTGATCATGACATTCTTGTACTACATTCCTTCTAGATGTCCTACAATTCATAATACATCTAAACCCTTTAGTATGGCAATGGGTTCTTCATGACCTGCCTGCCTCAGCCTTTATCTCCTGCCATCCCATTCATACTCTATGCTTCTATGAAACTGCACAAACTACTATTCCTCAAAGGTACTGTGTAGTTGTATCCACATTGATCAATACTCAGCCTAAGTACTCAGTGTAAGGGTCTTTCTGGGTAGATTCTCATCCCACTGGAGTTACTCAGACCCTGGTTGGGTTGGGTGTCCCTCTGGTATAAGTTGTCAACCTAAAACTCAAGTTGAAGCACACCAAAAGTGGGAACAAAGAATTTTATTCCAGCCAAAGTGAGGCCACTTGGGGAGGCATGTATCCTAGTTGCCCAGAATAAGTGCTCTGAGGTTTTATGAAATATTGTTTATAACTTGTAGTTATAAACAACATCCTCATCTCTTTTTTCAAGTTGGTTGCAAATTACATCACTTGCTAGTCAGGAATTATGATTGGTGCTGATAAAAGTTAAGCTGTTTTATAAGGAATGAACAGGATACAATCTCAGTTTCTGGGTAGTCTGCAGGCAGGGGTCCATTATACAGATGGTCACTAGAGTTAATAAACAATGTTTTTCAGAAATATGGGGTTTGGCCCAGTACAAAAGTCAGTTTGCATCTGGGAGTGGGTGTGTCTGCTTCAGTTCAAAGCTTCAGCCATAGATCTAAGACCAGATTTAACAATGCCTCCTGACTCCATTTTCCTTTTTTCTTGCTTTTTTTTTTTTTTTTTTTAGTTGGGTGGTTATGAAGGATTGAACCCAGGAGCACTGACCATGGAGCCACACCCCCAGCCCTTTTTATTTTTTGAGACAGGGTCTTGCTAAATTGCTTAGGGCCTTGCTAAATTGCTGAGACTGGCTTTGAATTTGTGATCCTCCTGCCTCAACCTCCCAAGCTACTGGGATTACAGGGGTGTGCCACTGTACCTGGCCTTATTTTTATTTCTTGACAAAGCCCATATCACTCTCTGCCTATGTCAGTATAATTCAACACTTACCATATTTCAGTGCAATATTTTTTTCTTTTTCTTTTTTTTTTTTTAGAGAGAGTGAGAGAGGAGGGAGAGAGAGAGAGAGAGAGAGAGAGAGAATTTTTAATATTTATTTTTTAGTTCTCGGCAGACACAACATCTTTGTTGGTATGTGTTGCTGAGGTTCGAACCCGGGCCGCACGCATGCCAAGCGAGCGCACTACCGCTTGAGCCACATCCCCAGCCCCAATATTTTTTTTCTTCTTTTCTTATCTTCTTAAGGATCAACAAACAAAAATCTAAATCCCTTTCTTAGCCAACATATATCCTTTTTGACCAGCTAGGTGTCTTTCTCTTAAGAGTTTGAGCAAAGAAGTAGGAGCTCCTATTGTTCAATCCCCAGGACTCAACCCTGTACCAGGCACAAAAACTGGAGCTAAAGAAATGTGGGTGGAAATAAGGATGCAGTTCCCTCCTAGTACAAGTAAATAAATTGAGGCTGTAGAGTGAAAGCCGGGCAGACACATCAGGTGTTGTATTGAAAGCAAGTTTTCCTCTTCCTGGCTCGGGGGTCTCCTTTTTTCTGTTGGTGTGGGTAGAAGAACTTTCTGAGGAAGTGGGCCTCCCAGACTCAGAAGCACAATCCTGATTAGCACAAGTCTGTGATTGATTTAGGAGTTGCCTGGCCAATGAGCTATCAGGGAAAGGCTTCTGTGGGTGGGGTTCTTGGAAATGTCTGTAGATTACGAAGCTTGCAGTTGGGATTTGGTTTTGTTTGTTGTTTTTCTGCAGTGCTGGGGATGAACCCAGGGTCTCCTAAATGCGAGGCTAATGCTCTATCACTGAGCTAGACCCTGGTTTTTAATTATTTGGAAACCAAATTTGTAACTTACTGTTATTTTCTGAAGAACACAGATAAAACCCATCCACTAGGTCATCATTACACATGTTCACTCTAGAAATTCTAGTTACTTGCATAAATTATAATAAAATCAAATATGTCCAGCCTTAACCAGGTGAAAAAAAAAAGAAAAACAAGATTCAATCCCCAGCACCACAAAAAAGTAAAAACAAAAATAAAACAAAGAAATAGGAACAAACTATTAGTATAGGTAGTTGTCTAGAGATCAGCAGGAATGAGAAAAGGCAGGAGAGGGAAGCAAATCTAAAAGGGTTCTTGACAGGGAATTGATCCAGAGGTACCAGTGTTCTTTCCGCATTCCAGAAAGAGGCTCCACAGCAAACAACTCCTGTAGACTTAGAGGCACACACCATGTTCCCAGAGTCGCTCATGCACCCAGAAGCTGTTCCAAGGGTCAGTTGACCATAATGTGACTTCTGCCAATGGTGCTAAGTCAGAAAGGTGAAAGTGATACAAGTACACCGGTGCATGCCCTCGATTTTCACATATTACTAGAGTAAAACTTCCCCCAAACAAGCATCAGTTACACAAACACTGGGTCCAAAGAAAGTGGCCAAGGTTTCAAGTTACTGAAAGCTTCTATCCACTATCCTAACAAAAACAAAAGGTCTAATCATTTTAGGGCAGTTAGTTTTTTTGTAGATCTGCCCATTCTTATCTCCAGTGTTTAATCTCATTTTCTTTTGCTTTTCCCTGCCTTATGACAAACCTACCATAAATGTTGTCTCTGTCTCATTGTATACCTCAGTGTCTGCATGGGGGTAATTGCCTAATCTTAGACAATTACACCCAAAGACCAATACCCTGGTTGACTCTCAACCGCCGATAACAATATCATGCTCAAGTTTTTATTCACTTACCTACATCAGCTCTAATGTGAGGTTCTGAGAAAGGGTACACTCGAGACAGTTTTGACCAGCCACGGTGCTACATGCCTATAATCAGTTGACCAGCCTACAGTGCTACATGCCTATAATCCCAAGTACTTGGGAGGCTGAGGCAGGGGGAGCTCAAATTTGAGGTCAGTCTGGAAAACTCAGTGAGACCCAGTCTTAAAATATTTTTTTTCTTTGTAAAGGTCTGGAAATGTAGCTCGATAGTAAAGACTTGTCTGGTAAGTATGAAGCCCTGGATTCTATTCCCATACTCTCCCACCCTCGCCCCCAAAGACATGGTTTTGTTAAATCAAAACTCTTGAGACCAAGGGATCTCTGAAATAAAAGCATTTACTGAGTGGTACAGATGCTAGCCAGAAAAATGACTAGGTCCTAAGACAAGTTGCAACAACTGATGACAGCAAGCATATGAAGCACCTGGAGAGCTAAGAGTATTTTTATAATGAAAATTTAGGGAAGGAATGCATAAGTTGTTTACATTTTAGCTGCTAGGCAGGTACTTTTAGGGGCAATCACCTATACTTTCAGTGGTGAATCTGCAATGTCTTAGTGACCCATCTACCTATCAGAGCTTCTCACTTTTCCTTTCTTCAGAATTGAGCAACAAGAAAAAACAAATCTTAGCCCTCATGTATATAACAGAAAAGACAGATCTTAAGCATACAATCATCAAAAAGCAAAACGGTAAATGTCATTAAATAAAAATCACAAGAGGCCATTATTTTGGACTAAAATCTTACACTAACCCCAATAACCCAGACTAAAAATAAAAATGGAGTCACTCAGGCTAAAGTCTCACACTACCAAACAGAAACTGAGTTATTATCTGACTTTCACAGAAATCCTAGGAAATAAAGCCAAATTTCCAATAGAAACAGGCCAGTTTTCATTGCAAGATACTGAAGTTCCTTCTGCCTTAATGCTTACACAAAAAAAGCTAACCTGAAATAACCTGATGTTAATCAACAGTTATTTTTCTATTCTTTAATTTCCCTGTTCCTGCTTTATAAGTAAAGTAACTTTGAAATAACCAATCTGCTTTTTGTTCTTTCTGCTTCTTTCAGCCCTTCTTGGTCTATAAAACCTACTTCTTAGGGTTAGAGGTGTACTCCATAATAGAGTGTATGCTTAGCAAATGGGAGGCCCTGGGATCAATCCTCAGCACCAAATAAACCACAAAAAATAACTTATGTTGAATCCATTGAAACACCTATTCTATTTTATGGAATGAAGTGTTGCCTGATTCTAGAATCTGCTGAGGGCCATTGCCAAGTAGGAATGACGCATCGAAATTTCCTTGCCAGCGTACCCCACGTTAAATGGACTTGCCTTGGAATTTCGCTGTTGACATTGCATGTAAGGTGACCTTGCTCAAGGACCAGGGCGGATCCGGGTTTAGAGCTGATCAGGTTTGAGGAAGTATCCGGCTCCTTGAGTTTAAGGCGTTCCCGGTTTAAGACAAGTTTAGGGCGTTCCGGGTTTAAGACAATATGGGTTTTAGGGAAGTTGGAGTTTGAAGATTATTGCTGCTGGGAATAGGGTGTTCCTGCTGCTTGTTCCTGTTAAATTCTCATGAGATTAAAATGGGATTTGGAAAAAAGCCTCGTGGAGTAGGTGAATTGGGCGGGCAGATTTTGGATTTCCCCTGAATGTGTGTGGAGGCCGGTGTGAGTTTGGGAATAAAGAATTGCTGTTTGAATCTACAAAGCTGTGAGTGGCTCGTGATTCAGTGCCAAGCCGAGACATTGGCAAGAATCAAAAATGAATTTCTGGGCATAGTGACATAAATATATAGTCCTAACTACCTGGAAGGCTGAGAGAGAAGGACTGCTTGAGCCTAGGAGTTTAAGACCAAGCCGTGGGCTGGGGATGTGGCTCAAGCGGTAGAGCGCCTTGCCTGGCATGCGTGCGGCCCAGGTTCAATCCTCAGCACCACATACCAACAAAGATGTTGTGTCCGCCAAGAACTAGAAAATAAATATTAAAAATTCTCTCTCTCACTCTTTCTTTTAAAAAAAAAAGAAAAAAAAAAAAAGACCAAGCCGTGGCAACATAGTGAGACAACACACTATTGCCAACATCTACCCCACCCCCATCTCTAAAAAATAGTCAATTAAGATTTTTAAACTGGGCTGGGGATGTGGATCAAGCGGTAGCGCGCTCGCCTGGCATGCGTGCGGCCCGGGTTCGATCCTCAGCACCACATACAAACAAAGATGTTGTGTCTGCCGATAACTAAAAAATAAATATTAAAATTCTCAAATTGTTATAATTTTTATAATTAAAAGTAATATTTAAACTGAGTTTTGAACACTGAATAGAAATTAACTATGGCTGGTGTGGATGTAGAACGAATTTTTGCAGTCCATCCTGTATTATAATATAGTAGGCATTTTATAGACTACTTGCTGATTTGAAGAATGAATTTACCCTGTCCCTCTCAATAGGACAAATCAAATGTAAGGAAAATTCTTCATTGGAAGGAACCATTGGAAAGGAATTAGGGCAATTTCCCTTGTAATCAGCCTTTCATAATAATTAACCACATAGGAGTAATCCCTTTTTCTTTACTAGTTTTCCATTATGGTTGCTTTTCTCTCTACTGATGGACTAATTTCTGCAAAAGCTTATACCTAACATCCTCTTGTTGCTAATTATGTTTGTTTTCGTTTTTTTTTTTGTTTGTTTGTTTGTTGCTGTTTGTTTTGGTCAACAGAGATGACAAAAATAGCATTGGCAGCTGTCACTACTGTAACAGGGCTTAAGACTCCTCATTTTTGCTCATAAATGTCCAATAGATGGCTAAAAGCAGGATTAAAGACTTGGCATCTTTTCCTCCATTTTGCATCTGTCTCCTTGATTCTGAGTCACCTGTGATTACATGAACAAGGTCTGTCCAGGTGCAGTGGTGCACGTCTCTAATCCCAGTGACTCAGGGCACTGAGGCAGGAGGATCACAAGTTCAAAGCAAGCCCCAGCAACTTAGACTCTATCTCAAAAAATAAAAAGAGTTGAGGATACGGCTCAGTGGTAAAATGTCTCTGGGTTCAGTTCCCAGTACAAAACAACAACAACAAAAAGCCCAAGATATGATGGGATAAACATCTTGTGATGAGTAGAAACTAACCCCCAGAGAACAGTAACTTTTTTAAGAGAAGACCCTACCTGTCCTATTCTGATATAATGATGGAAAGACCATGCCTGATCAGGATCATCTGCTTTGGTGGCTGTGCAATTCCTCTGGCTATCTGGAGCCCCCACCATTGTCTTCATTACCCTTTCTATAAAACTTTTAAGTCATTGTCAGACCCTGGAAAACAGGGCTGTGTAGCTACACCGGTTAAAGTTCCTTTCATTCTTCTCACCATTACCTTTTCTGTTTGGTTTTTGGGGAAAGTTGCCAGACCTGATTTGTTGGATCATCAGAGTCAGGCTCCTGGCCTAGAACTTTGGTAAAATTGCCAGTAACAACTGTGTGTACAAGAATAAAACACAGTCCCTCACAAACAAACTTCCTGTCAGTCACTAACAATTTTTAAGTACTTACTAATTAGGATACAAAAGGGGTTGAAATGTAGCCATCTATAAATTTGATAGTGTTAGAAATAACAGGGCGCTGCTGCAAAGAATCAACACATGCTCGAAAATAGCTCAGCAAGGCCAACTTCTACAGAAGAATGCCCGCCTGAACAAAGTTTTGCAAGCAGGCACACTTGCATGGGCAGTCTGCCTGTTTTTATCCTTAAGTAGCACTGCCTCTTGCTCTGATAGGAGGAGCTCAAGGTTGCAATCTACATGACTGACTAATTTTAAAATTGGGACTGGCAAAGGGAAGGGCTATCATTAAAAGGGCGATTAAGGCTAAATACTCTATTGTGAAAATGGACCATCTGACTTTCTATTTTTTTATAATAGGCTAAAATTAAAGCTACCCCAAGTTTTGGGCATAATTTCAAGTATGCAAAATCATAATTTTGTCATATTATCTAACATTTATTGAGTCCTCATGTACCATTCACTGTACTAGGCACACTCTATTATCTTTGTAATCAAGGTAGCTGTGTCAGTTGAGTATTATAATTATTCTCATGTTAAAGGTATGGAAATTAGGGAGGCTCATTAACTTATTCAAGTTCACATGGAAGAAAATGGTGTCACTGATATTCAAACTCAAGTCTGAATAGCCCCAGAGCCTGTTTTGGTATAATATAAAATATATTGGCTCTTTGTCCCCAGTTCCTGTCACAGAGCTCCTAATACCCCTGAAATTTCTTGAGGATTGCCTCTGTTATTTATAACAGACCCTTTTTGATCATAACTGAGTTTATGCTAATGAGGTGATTTAAGGTGGGGTCTCATGAACCAATCACCAGAAAAACCAAGTGATAAGCAAATTAAAAGATTGCTGGGCTTGGTGGTGAACCCCTATAATCCCAGCAACTCAGGATGCCAAGGCAGGAGGATCACAAGTTCAAGACCATCCTCAGCAATTTCATGAGGCCCTAAGAAATTTAGCAAGACCCGGACATGGAGTCAGTTTTGTGGGATTCTGTCCTTATTTAACTTGTGGAATCTGATGTTATCTCCAGGTAGAAAGCATCAGAACGGAATTGTAGGCCACCCAATTGGTGTCTACAAAATTGTCTAGCATGTGGAGAATCCTGCCTAACACATCTGATCACATAAGGTTCTGGATTGTGAATGTGATAGCAGAGAGAACAGTTTTGGTTTTTCCTTTACTTCTACATGGTTCATAATTCTGCTGAAGGTGGTGCCTCCCCCATTACCTGTATATTTTACATCATGATTGCAAATGCCTGATTATTGGGGTGTTTTATTATTTTTTTAAATTTTTTTTTTGGTTGTAGATAGACACAGTATCTTTATTTATTTATTTTTATGTGGTGCTGAGGATCAAACCCAGTGCCTCATATGTGCGAGGCAGGCACTCTACCATATAGCCCCAGCCTCTGGGGTGTTTTATTTTCACTGATAACTTTTTGCAGTCTAGCATATTATATTCTTGTTTATAAAAGAGTGTTTATCTTTTAAAATAATTTCCTAGTCATCCCCCCACAACAAAAAAGAAAGAAAGAAAAGAAAAAGAAATCTAGCTCTGATTTCTATTTTGAATATTTATTTAAAACTTTTTTCAACAAATATTTTCAGCTGATGCTACCATATGCAAGTCACTGTTCAAGTACTGGACTTACATTGATAACCAAGGGGAAAAAGTTTCCGGCCATCATGGGACATACATTCTTTGGAGGGGATAGGAGACTGAAGGGAAAGACAGCAATAAAAAAGTAAATAAATAAAAACAGGTTGTGTTAAATGGCATAGCAATTAAATAAAATAATGTGAGAGGGAACACTTTACTTATGTTTATCCATTTAGTATAAAGGATATTCTAAAGGATATAGATAAGCAGCCCCATGAAAAGAAGCATAGGCAAGGTATGGAGTACAGAGATGGAAAAAGGGAAGGGTGGAAGAGTTTCCGTGCCCTCTTAGTGTGCTGCCCTGCAAAATGCAAGCCCTGTTGTTTGTCTCTCTAAATCTATGAATGACAGGACACTTAGATCTCTGTTGCTACTATACTACCTGCCAGATAAAGCAGCAGAAACACAGTCTCCTCCTCAATCTGGTCTTGTAGATTCTGCACAAGTGCATCTGTTTGGCAAAGCTAGATCCAAACTGCAAGGAAGTTGGGAACACGAAGTCATCCACTGTCTCACTTTTAGCATTTGCTGAGAGCCATAGCCAAATAAGAATGACGCAGGGCATTTTTGGTTGAAAGGTGACGCTAGCAAGCCATTGAGATGATAATGATTATGTTAAGATGTGCATTCAATTGGAGATTAGATCCCTGCCTTGGCCTGCTACTTTGGAGCTCTTGCGAAACTCCCGGAGAGTTCCCATTGGTTGGGGAAGTGCGGTAGGAGGGAATTCTGGGGGAGGGATTTCCTGTTGGGGTAGTGTGTCCAGGGAGAAGGCGGCATGCGTGGCATTTCGCGGGAGTTTTGGAAATAAAGTTTGTTACTGCTTGAGTGGCTCGTGATTTTGTGCCTAGCCAGACTGCGGCAAGCATTCAATATAGCATATTGTAAGTGGTTGAAATGGAGTTGAGTCAACCTATCTATTTATCTGCCAAAAACTGTGGTAGAAAAAATTGACAATTAATTAGTGTTGTGCCTGGGATGTTCTACATTCTGGGAACTTCCTTAGTCCAGGCAAACCAGGGCGGTTGGTTATTACCCTGTGAAGCATTAGGTTTAAAGTCCCCAGTGAATTTCTTTAGAGGGACTGAAATGAATTAAGCAAGTAATAACAGCAACAGCTATGTTAGGATATTAAGAGTTTTATATCTGAAGTCACTCTGAGAGATGTTTGAATCCCAGCTTCTCCAATAAGTAGCTATGTGACCCTAGTAACTGTGTGACCTTGATTAAGTTAATTTCCATTTTAGCCACTTTCATCTCCTGAGTTGCAGGTCCTATGGGCATGCATCACTGTACCCTGTTTCTCAGAAGAATTCTGAAATAAGGGATATGACCTAGAGCTACACTATGCAATAGGATAGTCACTAGTTACACAGGGCATTTGAGCACTTAAAATGTAGCTAATATGGGGGCTGGGGTTGTGGCTCAGTGGTAGTGTGCTTGTCTAGCATGCATGAGGCACTGAGTTCGATTCTCAGCACCACATACAAATAATTAAATAAATAAATAAATGTCCATCAACAACTAATGAAAAACCAGTCTCTATCTCAGAGCAAAGCCTGTCCAAGGAAGGGACATCACCTTTGTCCTTGGAAAAACCCACAGAGCACTCCTAGGCACATTCCCACCCTGCTAAGTTGTTTATCTACAAATAACAGGAGAGATCTGCTGCACCAGGTGTCCCTGACTCAGTCAGGCTAGGTGGGGATCCATAGCAACCCCCTAGCAGCCACCAATCAGCATGAGACAGGGAAATACCTGGGATGCCAGATGACCCTCCCAGTAGTTTATGGTGGTTGATAACTTGTTGGGAAACCATGTAGTTCAGCATGTACACCCCTCTTGGCTCAAACCAATCAGTTCAAACGAATCCCCCTCTTGTAGTAACCAATCACCCCTACCCAACTTGTTCCCACCAATGAATGTACTAATCATGTTTTAGAGTTGTTATTTGATTTTCCTGCGGTGTGTGATGATTTGCTAAGAGATGCTATGATGTATGTGGTGTCCCTGCCTTCTCCAAAGAATGTATAAAACTGCTGTAAACCCTGGGCTCGGGGCCTCTCAGCATCACCAGTTGCTGTGTGCGCGCAATAAACACCTCTTTGCTGCTTACATCGATCTTGGGTCTCTGGTGGTCTTTGGGGGTCCCGAATTCGAGCATAACACTAAAAAATATTTTTTAAAATGTAGCTAACATACTTAAGGAACTAGATTTTTAAATTTCATCTAATTTTAATTTACATTTAAATTTAAATAATGTGTGGTTAGTAGTTACCATTAGATATGGGGATAGTTCTGTATACAATAGATATAACAATGTTGTCTACCTCATTTATTTTATTTATTCAATAAATACCTACTGAATATCTTCTATGAGCATCCAGAGGTGTTGTGCTAGGAAAAACATCATGAAGCTTACAATTCAGTGAGGCAGATACTCAAGTGAACAAACACAGTTAACTATAATTTATGGTTAGAAGTATAAGGGAAGTAAACAGGACAGTACATATGGAATAACACATGGAACATTCTTTATATGGGTTTAAGAAGCCTCTTTGGGGAGATGGTGAATGACTCAAACTGCATCCACTACTCTGGAAAACAGCTTTAATATATTAAAATGCACCAGATAAGTTTAATCCATGAATTCTGGCCAGGGACATAAAAGTGTAAACCAGTCAAGTGATGTTTCAGAAAAATTTTGATTTTTCTAGCCAGATGTGGAGGTATACTCCTGTAATTCCAGAAACTTGGGAGGCTGAGGCTGGAGGATCTTAAGTTCAAGGCAAATTAGTGGAGACCTTGTCATAAAATAAAACTTAAGAGCTCAATGGTAGAACACTCCAGAATTCAGTCTCCAGTAAACACATACACACACACACACACACACACACACACACATTATTTTTTTTTAAAGAGAGAGGAGAGGGAGAGAGAGAGAGAGAGAGAGAGAGAGAGAGAGAGAGAGAGAGAGAGAGAATTTATTTATTTATTTTAGTTTTTCGGTGGACACAACATCTTTGTTTGTATGTGGTGCTGAGGATCGAACCCGGGCCGCACGCATGCCAGGCGAGCGAGCTACCGCTTGAGCCACATCCTCAGCCCACATTATTTTTTCTGATAAAATGGGAACTAGTGAACCAATTTGGGGATATTCTCAATAGCCAAGGATGACACAACTGAGTATCAATAAAGATAATAGCTGCAATGTATTGAAGCACATCAAATAAGTTTAAGTCCATGAATTCATAAAGACTGTTTAATTTTTTCCACATTTTTATCAATGCATTATAGTTATACATATGATGATATTTATTATTACATATTTGTACATGCACACAATATAACAATATAATTTGAGCAATATCCCTCCCCAGTATTTCCCCTTTCCCTCCCCCATCTTCCCACAAGACTTTTTTTTTGTGTGTGTAGGGGGGTGGTGGTGGTGATTGAACCCAAGGTTTCATGCATGGTAGGCAAGCCCTCTATACTAAGCAACATCCATAGCCCAAGATAATGTTTTTTAAAAAATTTATTTAGTTGTAGTGTTATCTTCAAATTCAGGACCCCCCAAAAGACCACCAGAGACCAAGATCGACGTAAACAGCAAAGAGGTGTTTATTGCAAGCTAGCTCGGTCCTCCGTGCGCGCACACACAGCAACTGGTGATGCTGAGAGGCCCCGAGCCCAGGGTTTGCAGCAGTTTTATACATTCTTTGGAGAAGGCAGGGACACCACATACATCATAGCATCTCTTAGCAAATCATCACACACCGCAGGAAAATCAAATAACAACTCTAAAACATGATTTAGCACATTCACTGGTGGGAACAAGTTGGGTAGGGGTGATTGGTTACTACAAGAGGGGGATTCGTTTGAACTGATTGGTTTGAGCCAAAAGAGGTGTATGTACTGAACTACATGGTTTCCCAACAAGTTATCAACCACCATAAACTACTGGGAGGGTTATCTGGCATCCCAGGTATTTCCCTGTCTCATGCTGATTGGTGGCTGCTAGGGGGTTGCTATGGATCCCCACCTAGCCTGACTGAGTCAGGGACACCTGGTGCAGAAGATCTCTCCTGTTATTTGTAGATAAACAACTTAGCAGGGTGGGAATGTGCCTAGGAGTGCTCTGTGGGTCTTTCCAAGGACAAAGGTGATGTCCCTTCCTTAGACAGGCTTTGCTCTGAGGTAGAGGCTGGTTTTTCAGTAGATTAACACATAGTATCTTTATTTATTTTTATGTGGTGCTAAGGATCGAACCCAGTGCCTCACATATGCAAGACAAGCGCTTTACTACTGAGCTACAGCCCCAGCCCCAGATAATGTTTTTTTAAAAAATATTTTTTAGTTGTAGATGGACACAATATCTTTATTTATTTTTATGCGGTGCTAAGGATCGAACCCAGTGCCTCACATGTACAAGGCAAGTGCTCTACCACTGAGGTATAGCCCCAAGTTTTTAAGTTTTGATTGGTTATTGTTTGGGGATATTAGTGAATTCACTATTTTGGAAATTGGTAAACTAGGGAAGGTATGAAGCACTTATCTTTCCTTTATTGTCTGTACCCATTATGTATTCTAGTAATAGGGGAAGAAAATTCCTCTTTATAAAAGTAGTTTAGCTAATAAGTGGGAATGAAATGACAGAATTAAAACAGCACTATTATATAACGTAATGAATTAATGGATTTAGACATTAATCATTAAAAGCTGTTAATGTCACAAAGAGATAGCCATTCATTGGGTACATCTAGATAGCTATTATGGTTTGTACCTTAAATGTATTCCAAAGGCTCATATGCAAAAGGCTTGGTCTCCAGGATGTGGTGCTACTGGGAGATGGTGGAACCTTAAGGAGGTGATGCCTAACGGAAGGTCCCTGGGAGCATGCTCTTGAAGGATATATTTGCATCTTAGCCCTTTCTCTCTCTCTCTTTCTCTCTCTTTGCATTCGGGCTGCCATGAGATAAACAGATGTCCTCCTTTACATGCTCCCACCATGATATACTATGCTGCAACAGGGGCAAGTGGTCATGGACTGACACCTCCAAAACTATAAGCCAAATAAATATTTCCTCCTTATAAGTTGATTGCCATAGGTATTTTGTAATAGTGATGGAATAGTGCAATAAACAGAAATACAATATCTCATATAAAATAGTCTTGCCAAGAAAAAAGGAACAACAACAAAAATCTGAATATAATCTAGTCAGTAGATCCAACTATTTAACTTACAAAACATACAGAGGGCACAAGAACCCATAGAATCAGAAAAATTCAGATTGTGAGAAACTTTACAGACCAAGGATTTGTTTTTGTTTTTGTTTTTTATTTTGAAAATAAATTAAGGAAAAAAAAAGTAAAATGGGCTGGGCATGGTGGTACACACCTGTAATCCCAGTGGCTCAATAGGCTGAGGGAGAAAGATTGACTTGTGAGTTCAAAGCCAGCCTCAACAATTTAGCGAGGCCCTAAACAAGTTAGCAAGACCCTGTCTTAAAAAAAAAAAAAAAAAAAAAAGAAGGATGGGGATGTGGCTCAGTGTTTAAGCTCCCCTGTGTTCAATCCCTGCAACTATCCTGCTCCCTGGTGGGGGAAAAAAGGAAAAAAGAAAAAGAAAAGAACATCCTAGAGATTAAAGGGACTTCAAAGATATATTAGTTGCAATTATTTTATTTGGATAATTTAAACTACAAAAAATATGACTTTTTGGATTTTATTCTCAGCACAAAAATAAATAAATATATAAATAAAGACTTTCAGGAGTCACTTGGAAATTTGAGTACAGGATATTTGTTGATGTTAAGAAATTATCTTTTCTGATAATAGTATTGTAATTGTGTTTAAAAGGAAGAGTCATATCTTTTAGAAATAGTGAGCCAGGGGTGGCTGTGTGTATTTGTAGTCCTAGCTACTTGGGAGACAAGTACAATGATTGAGCCCAGGAGCTTGAAGCCAGCCTGGGCAACATAGTAAGACCTGATCTCAAAAAAACAAAAAAACAAAAAAAACAAAAAACCCCACCAGCACCACCACCGCCACTACCACCAACAAACATACATGGTGAAACACTTTAGGAAAAATGACAGAATACGTAGAATTTGCTTCCAAAATAATGAGGAAAAATGAGAGTTGTGGGGGTAGTAATAGATAAAATAAGAGTGGCCACAGTTGATAATTACTATAACTTCATGGATCCATGAAGTGCTTTTGGTATTCTATTTTTTTTTAATTTGAAATTAAGCATAATAAAAATGTAAAAAGTGATCTTTGCCCATCTTTTCTCCCCTTCTGCAGTAAGATGCAGCATCCCTCTCATGACCTCAGACAGCAAGACATGTGAGGCCAATGAACTTAGAGCTACTGCAGCAGCCCTAGGATGGCTACTTCTGGAAATTTTGTTATAAGATTCAAACAAACCTCCACGTGTTTAAGGCACTCTTGGATGAGGCTTCTTTTATTTGTAAGCAAGGTCATTCATAACTGATTCAGCTAAAATCTGCAATATGGAAAGGAACAATATAGGTGAAGAGTAAGGCAGAGGGGCACCACAGTCAAAAGTCCTGGGAGAGGAAGGAATTGGGGACTTCACAGAAGGCCCATGTGATTAGAACATCACACCTGCTTACACCTTACTGTGAGATGAGGTTGCAGGTGTAAGCAGGCACTTAAAGGCTCAGGACACGGTGGTCCACAGAAAGCTGTTCGGATTTTATTCAGAACATAATGAAAAACTGCTGACAGTTGTGAAGTGGACAGGTGATAGGAATAGATTTAATTGTGTTTACAAAGACAACTCTGGCTACTACACAGAGAATGGACTAGGGCAGACACAGCAGGTTAAGCATGGAGACACCAGACAAGAAGTAAGTAGCTATTAAATGGGAGATGAATAGAAATGAACAGTTTTTTGTTTTATTTTGTTTTTGGTGATGAGGATTGAACCCAGGGTTTCGTGAATGCAAAGCACATGCTCTACCGCTGAGGTGCACTCTCAGCCCCAGAGATAGACAGTTTTGAGACTTATTTTGGAAATGAAATTAACAAAAAATATTTAAAAATTTGGAAGATTCAGTAAGAAAAAGAAAAAGTCAAAGATGATTCTAGTTTTCTTATTTTAGCAACAAAGCAGAATAAGAAAAGGTAAGCTTCAAATATTGGTTGGATATTTCAATGTCTATGTCAATTGGGCTGTTGGATGATGAGACGGGAACTGTAGGTATACATTTGGAAGCTATCAGAATAATACAGTATTGCATTTAAAACTTGCAATGAATGAAATCATCTAGGAAAATGAATATGTATGAATGAAAAGAGGACCCAGGAACAATCTTGAGAAATATTATCATTTACATATGGTGGTGAGAAAGGAAAGGAGACTGAGGATGGAAATTCTTATAAAGGTGAAGAAAACCAGATAGTATGGTGTCACAGAAGTTGAGAAAAGTGTTTCACAGAATCCACATGAGCTTGTATTGTTGAGCAGCAGAATAAGATGAGAACAATAAAGGAGTCATTGCAATTTATAAAGTCATAGTGACCTTGACAAGAACAATCTCAGAACAATCTCCAAATCTGAGAGAACTGAAGCATGAATAGGTGTAGACGTAGAGATGACTTGTATCAAAACTTTATATATATATATATTTAGTTGTCAATGGATTTTTATTTTTTTAAATTTATTTATATGCAGTGCTGAGAATCGAACCCATTGCCTCACACATGCTAGGCAAACGCTCTACCATTGAACCACCATCCCAGCTCCCCAAAACTTTTTTTTGAGAATCTGCTACTGAAGGGAGCAGAAGAACATGGAGCAGCTGGAAGGCAATTAATTAAGGGTCAAGGTAAGATTTCCAAAGATTCGAGAAAAGGGAGCCTATTTGAATGCTAATAGAATGATTCAGTGGAAGGGTGAACAGTGTTGGATTAAGAACCCAATGGAAGAAGTAGTCTTTAATAGGAGGAGGGACATTTCTTTCATTGTTGAAAGAGGAAAGGAGGAGCATATGCAGATGCAGGTAGAAGCCTCAGTTTAGTGACTGAAAGATAAAGTAATTTCTTTTTGAACAGTGAAATATGAGGTGAGATTTGTCAGCTTAGAGTAAGGAGAAAGAGGGTGTGGGGTTTGAGGAAAGGGGAAAGGTATGAGGTAGTTAGACATCAGTTTACTTTTATAAGGGAGTGTTGAGTAGTTTTTAGAGGATGGTGCCAAGGCCAATGTCTCGGCTTGGCACCAGAATCACGAGGCACTCACAGCTTTGTAGGTTCAAACAGCAATTCTTTATTCCAGCTCTCACACCACCTCCACACAGGTCCAGGGGCAAACGCGTTCTGCCGTCTACCCGCACACTTCACCTACTCCACGAGGCTCTCTCCAAATCCCATTTTAATCTCACGAGAACTCAACGGGAACAAGCAGCAGGAACACCCTAATCCCAGCAATTATCTTCAACTTCCAACTTCCTTAAAACCCATTATCTTAAACTGGCAACGCCTTGAACTCAAGGAGCCGGTTACTTCCTCAAACCTGATCAGCTCTAAACCCGGATCTGCCTTGGTCCTTGAGCAAGGTCACCTCATTAAAGCATGCATGCAATGTCCCATCAAATGTCCTCTAAGCAGCATGGGGTACGCTTGGCAAGGAAATTTCGATGCGTCATTCCTACTTGGTAATGGCCCTCAGCATCTCCCCCCTTCTGATTAATTAAACAACAAGCAATGTGGCTTAGGACCGTGCCTGGTAGGTTGTCCAATTCAACATATGGTTCTTACCCGTCATCGGATGAACTGACCTCTAGGCGTCAGTCCCCTGTCTTAGGTTGAATCCACTGCAATCAGATCAACCCGTCTCTGACTACCGGTCCAGCATTCAGCCATGCTTGTGGATAGGCCTAAGCACCAGTGGGGGGGTGAGGTTCTTGCCTCACCTCTGTTGGCCCCCAAATTTAACCTTGGTGCCAGTGGGGGGGTGAGGTTCTTGCCTCACCTCTGTTGGCCCCCAAATTTTAGACCATCACTAGTAGAAGGGAGGAAGATACAGAAATGCCACGACACCAAGCCAATTGACGGTTCCTTTGGAAAAATTGCATCACTGGTGACACCATCAGCAAAGATGTCAGCATTACCACAATTAACATGGGGTGCGCTGGCAAGGAAATTGCATCACTGGTGACACCATCAGCAAAAATATGCCAGCAGTACCACAATTCGCTGCACCAGACGATAGTTCACAATGCATGCAACTGATATATAGTCCAGGCAAGTTCTGCAGGCAGTTCAAATCGGAGGAGTCTATCAATATGTCCATTTCCTCCCAAAGTAAATCAAGTCCTTGATTGAGCATTACTTGTTGAGTTATATTCATTGATGCATCAGTTTATACAGTTTACTGTGGTAGCTATCAAAGAAGCTGTAGTTTGGTTTTCTTTGTCTTCACCGGCACTGGGATGGAGATGGGAATTCTGGCAATGATGTTAAAGAGACATTATCCTGAACAGAATTATTAAATATGATGAAAAGGAAAAGTGAAAGTAAACAAACAGATCTGTTAATCACCTTTAAAAACAATCATTAACAGCTGTTTAACTAATTTAAATTAAACCACTTAAATCACGTGAATAAAAAAAAAAAATTCGGATCCATTTTTTCATGAGCGCTCCTCATATAAAAATATGGACATACACACATACTGACATGCAACACAAAACAGTGCAGACATAACATACAACACATAAGACAATAATAATGGCCTTGTAGCTTTACCTAGGTAAAATCTCCATTGCAATGTTTAAAAACTCCACAGTCAAAAAATAAAAAACAGTCAAAAAACAAAACTGATCAGAAAAACATTAACCTAGGTTTGTATGAGCTCAAAAAATAAAATAGAACTTTATGATGTGGGAAAAATGCAATAATAAAATAGATATTGAAAAGAGGCACCGTGGTTAATCACTGTCGCAGATGTAAGAATAGCCAAGCTGGAGCTCTGGATATCAGCTGTTATGGATTTCAGTCAAATCATCTTCTTTTTCTGTAGAAATTGTTTTGGTTAACCTCTCTGGAATCCAAATCGGCTGTTGTTCTCCCTGTAGAAACACAAAAACAGAACCCCGACTCCAGACAAACACTGGGTCAGAAGCTTTCCATTGTCCTGTTAGAATATCTTTCCAAAGTACCTTAGGCTTATGTACATTTTTTGGATACATGTCTTTCCGCAGCATTAAGTCCTGATGAATCCAAATTTAAAAAGTTTAGAGTAAAAAAAGGGTTATTTTAAGTTTATCTTTGGGGGATATATACCCTTATAAGATCCTTTTAAATTTAAGTCTTTCAAAAGCATTTTGCCTTAGTTTTTAGAATTACTTTAGTCCTTTTAATTTTTAGATGTGGTTTTAAACCATAGTTGTCTTAGCCTTTTGTATTTTCTATCTGAAATACCTTTACTTGACATTTTCAACCATTTTCTATCTTATTTCTAGCTTCTAGTTTTCTTCTAAGGTTTTTATATTTACCCTTAGTTGCTTTTTTTCTCTCCTAGTTTTCTTTTGTTTCCTATTTTGTGGGTTTAAAATTCTTGTCTTTCTACATCTTTTTTATCTTCCTATGTCTTTTTTATCTTTCTACATCTTCTCTCTTTTTTTTTACCTTTCTGTACTTTTGTTTTTGAAGTTTTCCACTTCAAATTTTTAATCTTCTTTATCTAAATCTTTTATCTTATTATCTTCCCATTTTCATGGGTTATTTTTTTTTCTCCGTCATGAAGGCATCTTAACCACCTTCAATTTAACCTTTTAAAGCCTTTAGCAACTTATTTAGATATTTTACAACCTTTTACTTTACCACACAAAGATTATCTCATCTCCCTCTTTTTAGTTTAATAAATATATAGTTTGATGAGTAAAGCAATCTTTTTTCCGCCATGAAGGTATCTCGACCACCTTCTATTTAACCTTTTAAAGCCCTCCAATTATCATCTATACTGTACTTTTAAATGTACTTTTTCACCACCTACAGCTTCACTCTTTTAAAGGAGGCTTAAATTCTGTATAAATCGCTTTAATGTTAGTTTACATGGCTGCCCTTCAACCAAAGGCTCTTTTTTACTCCATTGAGAAGCTTTGTCTCAATCTGCCATGTACAAATACCTTTTTCTTCTTTCATCCTTTCTCAAGCTTTTAAAGTAAGTCTAGTTTCCTCAAAATCTTTTAAAATGGCATTTTACAACTTTTCACTTTACCATACAGAGATTATCTCATCTAGAAACATTTATTTAACCTTTAACCTTTTATATTAAAATATATTTCCACATCTAGAACCTTTTTATATCCCTTTTTTAACCGTTAATGCTTTTTATAAATTCACATTCTGAAACAACCCTTATAAAATTACTCCACTTTAATAAGATGAAATACTTTCATGTTTTTTAAGGTACTATTATACTGTAATTGAAACCCAACTGAAACTTCTTATACTCTTTGTATATAAATTACACATGATAGACTCTTAACACTTAGTAACCTTGTTTCAGCAAAGACACAGACCAAAGCAATATTAAACCTTTTTCCATTCACCAATTTATGAAAACACACATAATGTTTAAATATATTACCTTATGGAACTTAATAAGTAAAGAGTACTTGATTTCATATCTAGTGGTTGATATTTTAACACTTTAGCTTTGTAAATTAATCAGATGTCTGTAAAAACCAAAATCTTAAACAAGTCTGGTAAACAGAACTAGCCATCTCTTTCTTGTTGAAGAAAAATCCTTCTACAGGATACCATGATGGCCCCTTTGATATACTTAATAACTCGTCTTTAAAAAGCCATGGGCAACATTTTTGTATCATATCAACATATGCCCTAATTGTTCTTGGTCTTACTGGGGTGCCTCCTTCCTCTAACAATCTCTCTTCCTCGGAGGCGAAAAACTTCAAACCTTGAGTCAACCATTTTCCCCAGTTTGCCTGAGAAAGTTCTAGGAACAGGCAACTTGAAATAAAAACAAAATAAATCAAAACAAGAAACACGTTGTTTTTTGAAATGGTCACCCATTTTTTTGCTCTCCTTCAGGATCGAGCAAATTCACTTACCCCCAAGCTTCAGACATCCCAAGTACGGGCCACCAATATGCCAAGGCCAATGTCTCGGCTTGGCACCAGAATCACGAGGCACTCACAGCTTTGTAGGTTCAAACAGCAATTCTTTATTCCAGCTCTCACACCACCTCCACACAGGTCCAGGGGCAAACGCGTTCTGCCGTCTACCCGCACACTTCACCTACTCCACGAGGCTCTCTCCAAATCCCATTTTAATCTCACGAGAACTCAACGGGAACAAGCAGCAGGAACACCCTAATCCCAGCAATAATCTTCAACTTCCAACTTCCTTAAAACCCATTATCTTAAACTGGCAACGCCTTGAACTCAAGGAGCCGGTTACTTCCTCAAACCTGATCAGCTCTAAACCCGGATCTGCCTTGGTCCTTGAGCAAGGTCACCTCATTAAAGCATGCATGCAATGTCCCATCAAATGTCCTCTAAGCAGCATGGGGTACGCTTGGCAAGGAAATTTCGATGCGTCATTCCTACTTGGTAATGGCCCTCAGCAGATGGTAGTAAAGAATTTAATATCATTTATGAAATGCTTAGTACTCATTAGCTATTGTTATTATTAAATGCTAGGTAATATTTAAACTTATATATAGAGAGAAGCCTACAAAGTGTTGCTACCCTCACTTTATTTTATTTATTTATTTTAGTATTCAGGATTGAACCAGGGGGAGCTCTACCACTGAACCCCATGCCCAGCCCTTTTTATTTTTTATTTTGAAACAAGGTCTCACTAAGTTGTTTAGAGCCTCACTAAATTGTTGAGACTGGCCTCAAAACTTGCTATCCTCTTGCCTCAGTCTTCTCAGCACTGGCATTATAGGTGTGTGCTGCCATGCCCAGGTACCCTCACTTTAAAGATAAGAAAATTCAGTGTCTCCAAGTTCACTGAGTTGCCCAGAGTCATACAATTAGTTTATGTGGCACTGCTGGGAGTTGAGTCCAGATTAAGCTAACTTTAGAGCCAATGCTTTCTTTATCATACCAGGTGGCTAAGGTAAAATTGTATTTCAGGTTTCAGAGTGGCTAGAATGCCCTCTGGCAGCTGGAGGTCAGCTTTCACAGATTACTCTTGGCCCTCTGGCCTAAAGCAGCTGAAGAAAACTCTGCCAGGAGAAACCTTCAGCTGCCATCCCTGCTGCTCTGCAGAGGTCACACTTGTGACGAGGGATCAAAATCAGTGCCAATGGTGTACAACTGCTGTTTAACATAGGAGCAAAAACCCAACCAGTCAATTAATCAAATAAAAACAAAAAATATGGGAGCCAATTCAGTTTTGAGGGTAGTGTCAAAGGGCAAAATCATAACAACTTATGTTAATAATAAATATAACAATAAATATTGTTAACAATATTTAACAATATTAGGGTTTATTTTCAGTTCTAGAATCAGGCAACACTTCACTCCATAAAATAGATAAAGAAAAAATAGATCAAGTATTTTGATGCACCTGTAAGAGTCCGGTGAACGTTGGAGGAAGAGACCACCAAGAGACCGACTCATGCAACAGCAAAAGGGGATTTATTGAGGATCCAATCCAGCGCGCTAGGGCTCCAGACTCACTCAACAAGGTAGAGCGGCCAAGAGCCCCGAGAAGGGGTTGAGCAGTGCTTAAGTACACTTTTTGATGAGGGCAGGAACTTTACATACGTCACGGTTCCCTTTAACAAATCATTATACACCGTGGGAAAATCAAACAACAATTCCTGAACATGATTAGTACATTCATTGGCGGGAACAGGTCGGGTAGGAGTGATAGGTCAATCCTAAGGAGGGGATACATTTAAACTGATTGGTTTGGGTCCTGAATGCCTACGTGCCAAGCTGCACAGGGTCCTAGGTTATTAAACAACTAAATGGTCAGGGGGAATATCTACTGGGCAGTCCTGGGAATTGTCCTAACAACTACAGGAATTTCAGGTTTTGAGTGTAGCATAGGAAGTTAACAATACCTGTGAAAGGGTAAAGTTTCTGAGCTGGAAAGCTTGAATGTAAAAGATTAGGTATTATTAAGTTCCTCTGTTACACCCAGAACCTGAAATTCCTGAGATAGTTAAAACAACGCCCTACTGGCCATTTAGCCTAGGGCCCTGTGCAGTTTGTCACAGGGCCCGAACTAATCAGTTTGAATGTGTAACCCGCTTAGGAATGACCAATCACCCCCCGCCCGAACTGTTCCAGCCAATGAATGTGCTAATCACGTCTCAGAGTTGTTGTTCAATTTTCCCTCGCCTCATGATGATTTGTTCTGATGTATGCAAAGCCCACCGCCCTCTCCAGAAAGTGTACTTAAGCTCTGCTTGACCTCTACTCTGGGCTCTCGGCTGCTCTCCCTTCTTGAGTGAGCACTGAGCCCCAGCGCGCTGGAATGGATCCCCAATAAATCCCCTTTTGCCAATTGCATGGAGTAAGTCTCTTGTGTGGTCTCTCCCTCCTACGCTCCGCCGGACCCCTTTTACACCTGGTCCTTTACATTTTAACTCAGGCTTTGCAGCTTAGAAGCAGCTTTACAATGCCTGGTCCTTTACATTTTTTTTTTAAAGAGAGAGAGAGAGAGAATATTTTTTTAATATTTATTTTTAGTTTTCGGCGGACACAACATCTTTGTTTGTATGTGGTGCTGAGGATCGAACTGGGACGCATGCATGCCAGGAGTGTGCGCTACCCCTTGAGCCACATCCCCAGCCCGCTGGTCCTTTACATTTTAACTCAGGCTTTGCAGCTTAGAAACTTTACCCTTACACACCAAGCTAAAGAGTTTGGTTTTCTAGACAGAAAATAGATGAAGAAAGCAGAGAAACAAAACATTAAAAAAATCAGAAAAACAAAAAAGTGAGTTATTTTAAATTTACTTTTCAAATATAACTGGCTAACATCAGGTTACTTCAATTAGCTTTCTTCTTGTGCAATGCTAAGGCAGAAGGAACTTCATTATCATGCCAATTATAACTGGTCTGTTGGGGAAATTGGGCTGTTATCTCTTTAATCCTGATTTCTATCAAAAGGTCAGATAAACAGCTTAGTTTTAGCTTGGTGACTTGGAACTTTCAATTGATTTTGACTTTTAGCCTGGTCTGTTGGGGCATAGTGCAAGGAGCTTAGTTAAAAAAAAATGGCCTTCTATAATTTAATTTAAGAGTAAGAATGGAACTTATTTTCATTCAAATAGTTTTTTTGTGGACTGGGGATATAGCTCAGTGGTAGAGCACTTGCCTAGCCTATATCAGCCCTTGGGTTACTATCTATATCCCCAGCACTGAACAAACAAACAAACAAACAAACACACCTGAATTGTATGATGAAAAAAAGTTTTTATTAAAAAAATTATTATTATTATTTAGTCCTTATTTTGTGGATCTGGACTTGAGAACAGGGCTCAGGAGTAATAGTTTAAAATCATCTGTTCATGATGACTGAGATGGCTGTGATGGCTGAAATGGCTATAAATATTTGGACACTCAACTGGGGTCATGTATTTGCTGTGGTCTGAATATTTGTGCCTGCTCCCTCCCAATTCATGAGTTGAAATCCTAATTCCAACATGGTGAAGCCTTTGGAAGGTGATTAGGGCATAAGGGTGGAAACTTCATTAGTCGTATCAGTGCCCTTGTAAGAAGACCCAGAGAGATCCTTGCCCCTTTCAACTCTTGAGAGCACAGTGAAAAGTTAGGTAGTCTGCAACTCTGAAGAGGGATCTTAGCAGAATTTGACTATGCTGGCAACGTGATCTAACTTTTAACCTCAGATTGTGAGAAATACATTCCTATTGTTTATAAGCCATCTGGTCTATATTATTGTTGTTATAGCATTCCAAAGGGACAAGGGACATGTTGAAGCCTTAATTCTGGCTTTCAGCTGGGTTCCTTGGTTTCTCTCATCATGTCTGCTGAAGCTGAACTGTACAAGATGACGTCTTCATTTTCATGTCCAGTTTCTAGCTTGGAATAATTGGACAACTTGGGCTGGCTCGTTATCATTCTCCCTTCACATGATATCTTTGTTTGGCTAGCTTGGGTTCTTTCAAAGCATGGCAGTTTCAGGAAGGTAGACTTATATAGAGCTGGCTTCAAAAACAAATATTCTTACCACTTACATTAACCGATGTTATGCCATAAAAGAATGACAATGAGAAATTAGTGCTAGTTTAGTCATTAAGTCATTAACTTTTGGGCATTTTTTTAGAAGAAGCACCATGGAAGTGCTTCCCATTCTTTCATTCTAAAATCATATTGAAAGTTGTATTGAGAAGCTAGGTGTACTTCTAGGGAAGGAAGGATCATGCTAGCCTGCACTTTCTTATATGTGCCCTGTAGCCATCTTCACAGTCTTGATCTGGCCTGCCTGATCACACTCTACAGCCTTGGCTCATGGCTATGAAACTTTCACCTTGTTGGGAAAAGCTATATCATGTTAAGTAATATCATACAGGTACATCTTTAAATTCTCATGGGAATTTATCAAATAAGCTTGTCACCAACTTGTTTTTTTTTTTTTCTGTTCTCTCTACCATAAGAATCAGATAAAAACACCACTGGGACAGGAAAACGACTATTATGCTCAAACAGAAGGAAACAGCATATTGGGGACAGAAATATCAGGCCAACTCAAACAAAGGACAAAGGTGTATAGCTTTTATGGTATCTTCAGGGTAGACATCGTCGCTGTCCCTTGATGTCATCACATGTGGAGGTGGGCCTTAGTTGCACTGTGCCCTTTTTCTCATGCCTTTTCACTTGATGTGTGTCTCATTGTCATGTGAAGTCTGTTACTCAGGATTTGCTTTTTATAATGCTAACAAAGTAGAGGTAACAGCAGGTTACATTAGTGACTATTTTATTCTCACCATTGCCCCTTACCATCTAGTCCTTGCTATCATTTGGGAAAGTTCCTAATTGGGTTTTGGAACATGACAGACCATTGACCTGCCCTCACTGGGTTTCATTTTAATGATCTTCTTTTTCTTGGCTCTGGCTTCTTGGTATCTTTGCTGACCATATAGTCTCTGCAGACTGAGCTGTCTTTCCAACCTCCCATTTCCTGTTGTGTCATCTTAATTTTATAACCTTGAACACTGGTCTACTTTTTAACTCCTAATTTTCTGGTATGTCTCATACTCCATAAGACTAGAGCTAGCTTGGCTGTGTCATTTCCCCCTGAGAGATTTAATCCCTTAGTCCTAAGGGGTACTGTTTTTCATGGAGTGCCTCAATTGTCTTAGGCTGGCCTGTAATCATCTAACAGATGAAATAATTTATTTATACATCTGAAAATTCTTATACTTAGCATTTATCATATAGTATTTAGCATATTAAATTTGTATGGTAAAGTTTTTTTTAACATTAAATTCTCTACCAAGTACAAAATTTTAATGACTTAATACAGGAAAAGTTTACCATTCACACACGTCTTGTGGTCAGCTAGGAGTTTCTGTTCCCCACAATCCTTTAGGAACCTTAGGTGTAGACACTTAGCTATTAGATTAAGGGCAAAAGAAAGCATAGAGGAGGGCTGGGGATGTGGCTCAAGCGGTAACGCGCTTGCCTGGCATGCGTGCGGCCCGGGTTCGATCCTCAGCACCACATACCGACAAAGATGTTGTGTCCGCCGATAACTAAAAAATAAATATTAAAATTCTCTCTCTCTCCCTCTCTCTCTCTCACTTTAAAAAAAGAAGAAAGCATAGAGGATTGTGTAGCATGTTTTAGGGACTAGGCCTAAAGTGTCTTACATCAACTCTACGCATATATCATTGACCAGAACTCAATTACATGGACTCCTATCTGAAATGTAGTTTAACTTAGTGCCTAGGAGGAAAAGTAAGTGAACTTGCAAAATACATAACTAGTCTCTGCTAGTTCCCACCAATAAATTTCCATTTCTTCCTGGTCAATAAATTTCCATTTCATTCTTCTCTTGGAGCTTTCTTACACAAAATATACTCCCCATCAAAATGCTCAAGAGATCATTCAAAGTTATTACATTCAGCTTAAAGCCCTGGTGATACCTAGTCATATATCTAATATAGAGGGGGTTCTTTTTGATTGAATAATTTATAAACTAAAAAGAAGAGCTCTCTAAATCCTTCTCCTTTTCCTTCTCTAAATATATAGTAGTAAGCAGAGACTCTTTGGTGTCCCATTTGGAAAGGGAAAATGAAAGACACAAAGTTGACACTGGCCTAAAGCATAGTCAGGTAGGCCTTGTGAAATTCTCAGACCAGAAGACAATTAGACCATAAAATTCTTTGATTGGACCATTTCTGTTCATCACAGAAATTACTTTGTCAATTTTTCTGTGACCTTGGTTCTGCTCTTTGGGAATTCTCTTCATTGTTCATTATTTTTCATGGGCTTATCTGAAGAGGGTGATGAGAAGGCTTTCTTTTGGGATATGTAGATCTTGAAGTCTGCTTCCTGGTCTTGGGCTGTTGAGAGTTATTTTATGCCTTCACTAGTTCTCTGCTGCAGACTTTTGTTTTTTTGATATATGAATTCCTCAGAAACTTAATGGGCTTCTCATTGATTTCCTAATAGACAGTTCCTCTGCCACATACTACACCCCAAATTCTTTGTTGACATAGCTCTCAATCTTTTTTTCCCCCCCCTCATCCTTATGCCTCTTTCAAGGGCTCACTAGTGGCAGCCAGTGTGATGCTGTCAGGATTGAGTGGGAAGGTCACAACTTTCATGAGATCTTTGCCATAAGGTGGTGATGTAGCAGATCTGTTTTTTGCTTAGTTTCATTGAAATGAAATTTCATTTCCTACTATTTGAGATCTAGAAATAGTCTACTTTATTTTCTTAAACTTTGAAAATTTTTTAGAAATAATCTACTTTAAAACACCACATTTATGTATTTTTTCTTTTTTTTTTCATTTCTTAAACTGCCAATACTTGATAGTCAATAGTAGCCAACATATATTAACAGTTTGGCTCTCTCAAACTGCTTCTCTTGGAGCTTATATAGTAGTAAGCATATGGCCTGCCTATTAAGTTACTATACATGAGAATTTTTGCCAAATGTTTTTGCCACTGTGTAGTTCTGACTGTCATTTTTTATGCTTCTGGAATCAGTTTCCTTTCTTCTCACAACTAAATTAGTGCCACTCATTTAAGGTTTTTGTTTTAGGAGCACTCTACTTCAAGGTTCCATTTGTGGTTTTAATCATGGCATTACTGCTAAAAATAACCTCCAAATCTCAGTGACTTAATACAAAAAAAAAAACACTATTGTTCTTACACTAATGTAGGGGAGAAGGTGGAGAGAGGGTGCTGTCTGTAGTCAAGCAGGGCCTAAGCTAACAGGGGCTCTATTATTTTTCATGCTCAACTCCCTGAGGATCAACAACATCTAAGCAAGTCAGCAACTAGGAGAGGAAGAGCATGTTTTAGAAGCCAGGCCAATGAGTAGCATATCACTTCTGCACACATTTCATTTAGTAGAAGTCAATTATAGGGTACCACTCACCTCAGGGGAGAATGGGAAATTTAGTTCTATGCCTAAGAAGAAAATGAAATGCGTTTAATGAAAACCCAGCTTTATCTCTTCCACAGATACTATTTCCTGGCTTGCTCAGCTCCCATTTTACCTTTCTTGTATGTCTTTCTATATTTCCAAGGCTAGGAAGATGAAATTTATATTTGTTGGATTTCCTTGCAGCTAGAGTTTTGGGTGCTAATTTAGTTGTACTAATTTTGCTGTGCCAGTTGAATACACCCAAATGAGATCTGGGAGGAGAAAATGAGGCAAAGATTTCCTACATTGTGGCTGCTTTCTACTGGTATGCACACCATGAAAAGCAGATTTTTCTGCAGCAGCAACTTCTAGTGATCATTCTTCAGATTTCTGGATAAGAAGTTTTGCTACAGTCTGGATTTGAAATATTTCACAAATGTTCGCATGTTAAAGGCTTGGTCCTCAGCCCAAGGTATTTTTGAGAGGTAGTGGAATTATTAGGAGGTGGGGCTTAGTGGGAGGTCTCTAGGTCAATGGGGCCATGCCCTTGAAAGGGACTCTGGGACCCCATCTGCTTCCTCTTCTTCTCTTTTACTTTCCAGTCCTGAGGTGAATAGTTTTGTTCTGATACGTGGTTCCACCGTGATGTGCAACCTCAGCATAGAACTAAAAGTAACAGGGACAACTGGTCATGAACTGAATAACTGGTCATGAACTGAATCTTCTAAAACTGTGAGTCAAAATAAATCATTTTCTTTATAATTTGATTATCTCAGGTATATTATAGTAAGAGCAAACTGATTAACATAAAGTTGTAATAGGGCAGTTGCACTATTTAGCTCAGAGATAATGAGGTATTTTTAAATTTAGTTGTCTGGTCTTACAAATAGAACTTCCTCATATGGTTTGTTTTGTAGGGTTCTGGGAGTGATTTCAGGAAACTCCACTGAAAGTTCAGTCCTTCAGTCCTTCTAATATAATACATTTTTCGTTTTTCACTTTGATTTATTTTTAATCTATTCCTTTGTTTATAATAGTGCAATTAATATCTATGAATCCATTTTGAAATGAATAAGTAAGGGTTTCTAATGGGTTAAAGTATTTGGTTTTTGAAATCTCATTTTAACTGGTGTAACATCTTAAATGATTTCATCATTTGTTGATATGTTAAATAAAATCATGGACATGTTTTATTTATATTTGCATGTGAATCATGATTCCATTTGAAAAAATTATTCTTGAACATAGTTGAGAATGTTGTTATGATGACTAAATTAATCAATGCACATCAAACCTTTAGCCCAGTGCCTGGCACATAGTGCTCAATAATGGTAGCTCACTTTATAATGAAAAGGAAAAAGGTAGTGAAGAAGTGATTATGTTAGGTTACCATTTCAAGGGAGGTGAAGTTTCATTGATTTACCTATTCTGTCTATTCACTTTTCCCAGAAAGAAAACTCAGAGCTAACAGTTTTACAGATCAATAAAACAGCAGTCAAAATTTTAACCACACAATATTCAGAATAAAAAAGTCTCATAAAAATCACCTAACTTCTTGCATCCCAAGGAGAATGCTAATACTTATTTATAGTTTTTAAAGGCTTGCTGATATAACATACATGAAGTATGAAAACTGTGAATGAGCTAGTCGGGTTGTTGTTCTGCATACAGATTAAGGAAGCATATATCAGTGTTTTTTCAAATTCTAAGCCTCTTTGTGTATAACTAAAATGGCCAGGTGGGCCAGGCATAAGAAACCTGCAGTCCTATCTATCTGTATTTGTTTTAGATAGAGATCAAATACTTAACAAAAATAAAATATTTTTCTATTATAAGAAAAATAATAGGAAAAAAAAAACCCTGTTGATAGCTGGTATGTTAGTCAGCTTTCTGTCACTATAACAAAATGCCTAAGATAATTAACTTATAAAAATAAAGATTTTTTTTTGGTTCATGGCTTTAGAGATTTCAGTCCATAACTGGGTAGACCCATTGCTTTTAGGTCTCTGGTAGGATGCTGGATAGCAATGGCAGGGAGCACAGGGCAGAGCAAACTATTCACCTCATGGCCAGGAAGTGAAAGAGAAAGAAAATCGAAGAGCTGGGAGTCTCACAGTCTTCTTCAAGGTCATGTCCTTCAACAATCTAAGAACTTCCCTCAAGGCCCTACCACTTAAAGGTTCTGCTAGTTCACAATTACACCACCCTGGGGACCAAAGCCTTTCCTCATGAACCCTTGGAGGACATTCAAAATTCAAGCATTTGAAAACAGATACTCTGGCATGGAATGGAATGGAACGGTACACTGAGAGAAGGGATCCTCAGTTCATTGTTGCCATCTAAGAATTCAGGACTAGAATTTAAAGACTAGCAAGAAATCTCAATTATTATGTGATTGTGGGGCATGCAGTTCTTTGGTGGAAGGATGACTGTTGCATCTACAAGCATTGTTTTAATTATTTTTTAAATTTATATATGACAGCAGAATGCATTATAATTCTTATTACACATATAGAGCACAGTTTTTCATATCTCTGCTTATATACAAAGTATATTCACACCAATTTGTGTCTTTATACATGTACTTTGGATGATGATGTCCATCACATTCCACCATCATTTCTAACTCATACCCTCTCCTTCCCCTTCTCATCCCTCCGCCCTATATAGAGTTCATCTATTCCTCCCATGCTTCCCCTCCCTACACAGGCTAAACAAGTTTTCTACAACTGAGCTATATATTCAACTACTAAATACTATTTTTATATTGAATTTATCTCAACTAGTCTCTCTCCTTGTCATCAGGCCTAAAATACTGGACACATTATATTTGTGTAAACACACACACACACACACACACACACACACACACACACACACACATGCATTTTCAATCTGATTTCTTTCCCATTTACCCAGTACAGCAGAAAAATACTGGGTGCTGGGGCACATAATTCTAGCTATTCAGGAAGCTGAGGCAGGAGGATTACAAATTTGAGGCCAGCCTGGGCAAATTAGTAAGACCTTGTCTTAAAAGAAAACAAAACAAAACAAAAGGGCTGGGGATGTTGCTTAGTATGTATGAGACCCTGGGTTCACTCATCAATACTAAAAAAAAAAAAAAAAAAAAGAAGAAAAGGATTTTTTAACATACATAACTATACAAGTAACAAGTAACTGGGTCTTCTTTCTGCTGAAGACTGAACAATAACAACAATCATTATCATTATAATAATAATGGAAGCTAACACTTACTGAGTATTTACTATATGCCAGATACTGAAAAGTGCTACACATTCACTATAGCCTTCATAAATGCCATAAGGTAGGCTCCATAAAAAGGGAACTGATCCTCGGGGAAGTCAATTTATTTAAGATCACATACCAATATACATGAGAACCAATATATGCATTTGGAGCTGTCTGATTGTAAAATCCCTACTCTTGGCAACCATACTATATTGTCAAATTGCAAAATGTCTATCACGTACTTCTGGGGATTCTTTCTAGATTTTGTTCTTATCATTTGGCCAATACCATAGTAATACTTGTAGGTAATGGTTGTTAAACTTAGTGGGACAAAATATGAGAAACAGGATATATGCATATTTTCAAGGTTTCTTTACACAAGATACTTATTAATTACAAAGAGTACAAATGTAAACTTTAGGGTGGAAAAATCTAGCATATACCACCATAGCCAAGTAATCAAAGTTAATATCACTGGTTATGAGACATATTAAAGTCATGTGGTTCCTGAAATAATGCACAGCATCATTTCCATGGTATTCTTGTCAAAAATGCAGGGCCTGAATTTAATCATGAGAATAATCAGACACATTGAACTTGAAAGACATTCCACAAAACAATTGGCCAGTACTCTCAAAGTGTCAGTGTTATAAAAGATAAAGAAGGAACTAAGGGACTATCTTAAATGTAATGTATGATCCTGAATTGGAACCAGGACCACAGAAATAATATCAGTGTGATAATTAGTGAAGTTTGAGTAAAGTGTGTATATTAGTTAATAGCATGGTAGCAAGGTTAATTTCCTGGGTTCACAATTACTTTTTTTTTTATACCGTGGATTGAACCCAGGGACACTTTACCACTGGATTACATACCAAGCTCTTTATTTTCATTTTGAAACTGGGTCTCACTAACTTGCTTAGGGACTCACCAAGTTGCTGAGGTTGACCTCAAACTTTCGATCTTCCTGCCTCCGCCTCTTGAGTTGCTGGGGTTACATGTGTGTTATCACTATAAGTGGCCATAATTGCATTATTTTTATGTAAGATGTGAATATTTGGGAAGCTGGATGAAGGATGAGAACCGTATCTTTTTGGCTCATGATTTTTTTTGCATCTTTTTTGAAATTCTGAAATTATTTCTAATGAAAAGTTAGAAAAAACTTATTTCCAAGTTTGTTAAAGTTAACTTACAAATTAAAATTATGTCTGAATTTAAAACTAAATGGACTCAAGCAGAGACTCCTCAGAAAACTTGGAATGGAACCACCATTTGACCTAGCTATCCCACTCCTCAGTCTATACCCAAAGGACTTAAAATCAGCATACTATAGTGACATAGGATGTTCTTTTGTCCAGATAGTACCAGGTAAGAGGGGGTGGATATATTTGTATATTTATTATAAAAAATTTCAGGCAAATAAAAATGTTTCATGGTAACAAAATCAATGTGTTATGACAGTTTACCATCATGGGGAAGTAAATTGTCTTGGAAGAGGCTTTTAAAAATAATGCACATATCCTGGCACAGTGGTGTATGCCTGTAATCCCAGCAACTTGGGAGGCTGAGGCAGGAGGATCACAAGTTCAAAGGCAGCCTTAGCAACTTAGTGAGATCCTGTCTCAAAATAAAAAAATTAAAAGGGCTGGAGATGTGACTCAGTGGTTAAGCATCCTTGGGTTTTAATCCTTGATATCAAATCAATCCAATCAATCAATCACATAGAAGAACTGTATAGGTTGGCAGTGGTCTTGCATTTTTCTCCATGTCCATCATGAGGTACAATCTATCTTCTTCCATATTAGATCTAATCAGACTATCTCCTGGTAAGGCTTTCCTCATTCCTCTTTCAGCAACAGAATGGAAATCTTCTCACAAATTTTAAAAGCTCTTCATGGGCTGAGGGTGTAGCTCATTGGCAGAGTGCTTACCTATCATGCAGGAGGACCGAGGTTCCACCCCCAATATAAAAACAAAACAAGTCCTGAGGAACAACATCCTCAGGTTGGTTTTGAGAAGACCATATTGACCAGCCAATGTATGAAGAGAAAATGTAGAAGAAGCCTGTTGTTAGACCTCAGAGTTGTGAGATAAATGATTCTAAACTTCACTCAAAGTTTCCTGAATAGTAGAGCATTGTATCAGATGGGATTCTATGATATGTAAGAAACAAAATTCAACTGAAACTATCTTAAAAATAGGTTTATAAACATGCTGTCTGGAGCTCAGAAGGGCTCCAGGACCAATGCTGTAAGGGCTTCATCCCATTTCTTTGATATTCTCTTGGTGTGGTTATCCTTTGTATAACAGCTTTATCTTTAGATTAAGGCTCTCACTATTAAGAAATGGCTTTCAGCAGCAAACAGGGATACATTTATTTGTTCATGTTCTATAGGAAAACTTCTACCCAATCATACCATAGAAACATTTCCCTTCAGTCTGATTGGGTCAACTTAGGTTACATGGCCACTCCTCTACCAATAACACTCCCCAGAGGGAGGTAATGAACTGAATGCCTAAAGTCAGAGTTTCCAAATCATTCATTGGCTAGGATGGTGGAATTACCATGGATGGCTTAAAGTGGGCAAGATATATTCCCAAAGCTGGGTATGAGGTTGAATTCCTTTGAGTCAAGAGCCTTCTGAAGGAAGAGTGGACACCTAAAAAAAATAGGGTGTCTTCAGGGAAAAGAATGGGGACAATGGAAGCTGAGGGAGTAAATTCCTGCCTTGAGTATAGAGTGTTGGTCCAACGTGACTTCTATAAGAGGCTTTTTTTTTTGAAATCTTTATCATCTTTCTTTCTCTCTTTAAAATGAGTTCTATGTAGATTCCTTAAAAAGTTAAAAATAGTGGGCTGGGGTTGTGGCTCAGTGGTAGAACGCTTGCCTTGTATGTGCGAGGTCCTGGGTTCAATCCTCAGCACCACATAAAAATAAATAAACAAAATAAATAAACTGTATTGGAAGAGGCTTTTAAAAATAATGCACATTATCGGGGCACAGTGGCGTATGCCTGTAATCCTAGCAGCTTGGGAGGCTTAGTTGTATTGTGTCCAACTACAACTAAAAAAAAAATTGAAAAAAAAGTTAAAAATAGAACCACCATATGATCATGCAATTCCCCTTCTGAGTATATGTCAAAAGAATTAAAAACAAGGTTCTTGAAGAGATATTTGCCCACCCATGTTCATCATAGCACTATCCACAAGAGGAAAGATTTAGAAATAGAACAAATGTTCCTCAGTAGGTGAATGGATAAACACAATGTGAAAAACATACACAATGGAATAGAACAAAAAGAAAGTCCATTCACATGCTACAATGAAGACATTGTGCTAGGTGAAATAAGCCATTTATGAGAAGACAAATACTGCATGGGTGCACTTACATAAGGTACACCAGTCCCTCATTTGTGTGAGGGAAAACTCCCAGTGGATAGGTGAAATGACAGTACTTATTATGTTTGGATCTTAAATGTCTCTCAAAGGCTCATGTGCTAACAGCTTGGGCACCAGTCTGTGGTGCTATTAGGAGGTGGGGTGGAGTCTACTAGAAGAAAGTTACGAGGTAGGGTCTACTAAAAGAAAGTTAGGTCATTACAGGTCTGTCGTGCCCTTGAAGGGAATATTGGGACTGATGATTCTTTTTTCTCTTTCTCTGTTTTCTGGCTGCCATGAGGTGAACAGACACTCCTTGGCCATGTGCTCTTGTCAAGATTTACTGTATTGCCACAGGAACAAAGTGACAGGGCCAAGTGGTCATGGACAGAAACTTCTGAAATTGAGTCAAAATAAATCCTTCTTCCTTTTAAGCTGATTTTCTCAGAAATTTGTCACAGCAACTAACACAATACTAAACCCTATACCATATAAACTGTTTTATTCTATACATATAAGCACAAATTTAATGCCTTTTCCATTTTAAATAAACATTTATCAAGCACTGTAGCTGTAACTTTTGCAATTTGAGTTGTGACAGCAAAACTAGAATGAATATCCTTTTCCTTCTTTACAATTTCATACACAGATGGTTCATTCTTATCATAGATCTTAACCTCAGCATATGGTATTTTTTCTTTCCTTATTAAATCAAGAACTTTTACCTTTTTATTGAAAGGAAGCACTTTTTGGCTTTTCTTTGGCATGCCGAAATTGCCAACATCACTACACTTAAACTTTGGGGTCATTATTAAATAAAGGTTACTTGAACACAATCACAAATGATACCACAACAGTCAATCTGAAAATTGAGACAGCTACTAAGTGACTAATGGCAGGTAGCATGCAGAGTGTGGATATTCTGGACAAAGGAATGATCTATGTGCTGGGTACAAGGGAAAGATGACATAAGATTTCATCATGTTTCTCAGAATGGCACACAATGTAAAACTTATGCATTGTTAATTTCTGGAAGTTTCCATTTAGTAATTTTGGACTGTGGTTGACCTTGTATTATAGTTTGGATCTGGAATATACTTCAAAGGTTCGTGAGTTGAAGGCCTAGGCAGTCTCAAGTGCAGCAATGTTCAGAGGTGAGGTTTTGAAAAATGACTGGATCATGAGGTCTCTGATGTCACCAGTAGAATAATCCACTTATGGGTTCATAATTGAATAGACTATTGGAAGGTGTTGGAAAGTGTAGGAGGTAGGGCCAAACTGGAGGAAGTAGGTCACTGAAGGCATGCTCAGAAAAGGTATATATTTTTTTCCCAGCCTCTTCCTTGTTCTCTCTCTCTGCCAAGATGTGGTCAGTAGTTTTGCTTCACCATATATTCTATCACCACAAACTCACAGCAATGGGGCCAGCTGACTACAGGCCAAAATAAATCTTTCCTCCTGTAAAGTTGTTTTTCTCAAGTATTTTTTCATAGAAATGAAAAGTTGAACCCACCTTGGGAAACTAAACCCTCAGAAAGTGAAACCATGTATAAGGGTAAACTACAGAATGTTAACCAATTAATTTATAAAAATATAAAGTAGAATGATGATTACTGGGAGAAGCAGAAAAGGAGGGTGGTTTAATGGGTACAGTGTTTCTGATTTGCAAGATAAAAAAGTTCTGTATCTATTGTACAGCAATGTGAATATACTTTAAACATTAAAAAATGTTTAAGAGGGTAAAATTTATATTTAAAATCAATGGATATTTTTAATTTAGAACAAATGAGTTATACTAGCTCCTTTGTAAATTCATTTTTAAACATATAATATGTTTCCAATAAGAAAGAAAAAGATACATTAAAGAAATAAAACTCACTTCATATAATGCAAAAAGAAAAATTGGAAAAATAATGCCAAAACACTTAACAAGAAAGGGCTGTTTTTCTTAGTTTATTATATAAAATATAGACAAAGGATACACATACTTAATACAGAGCATGGAAACATACATTTACTCTTAGATATCCTTCAGTAAAAGTAAGGGAAAGTTTAATTAATTTGTTTTCTTATGTATTTATACAGACATCGCTTTCTTGTGTATCTGTACAGAAGATGTAAAATCAAGCATCACAAAAGACCATTACATAATTCTACCAATGCAGGTTGCATCTATGGTTCACAAGTATCTGATCAAAATCATTCTCTTTAATCACATTTCATTTAGTTTTAAAACCCACCTTGGGAAACTAAAAAAAATCATTTTCCCATTTTATCTTTAAAATTCCTAATATTTCTATAACTTCTTTTTTAAAATTTTTACTTAATCATTTCTAATGCTAGGGATTGAACCCAGGGCCTTGTATATGCTAGGCAAGTGCTCTACTACTGGGCTATATCCCCGGCCCTTTAATTACATTTGATAATATGTCTAAGGTAGGTTTACTTTAAAATGAATCTCCTTTTTCAATTTTGTAGAAAATTGATTACTCAAAGATGTTTATCCTTTGGTATTCAGAAGCTCTTAGCACCATCACATACCACAATGCCAGATGGAGAGGAAGGTACAGAAATCAGAAAATCCTCTGTTTCTGATAGGGAATTAGTTAAATAAATAATGAAGGTTCACAATAGTGTATTAGATAGTCATTAAAAAGGATTATGAAGAGTCAATTTTTAAAATGGAGGAAATTATTTTACAATAACTAAAAAAGAAAGAGAGAATTCAATGAAAATACTGTTGATGGCTATATAAAAGAAATAGCAATAGTAAAAATAGTGGGAATATTGGAACATAAACATATATAAAATTTGTCTATATTTTATATAATAAAATAAGAATGTTAGTGGAAGTTTTTGGGTGGTAGGTCTTCAGAAGAATTTTTCTTTCTATGTTCAATTTTTCTTATTTTTCTCTTCACATTTTATATGATATGTCTAAAGTATTTATTCAGATAAAAACGCATTGGGTAAACAAAATAATGTGGGTTCAAAAGCCTGACTTATGAAAACTTGAACTTTTAAATTCGTTATTTTGGTTGTTCAGGGCTCATTCTACCTCCCCATTTATTTTAATGTGATTTTTACAGTTGAGTTAAATATAAAAATACTTTGGTAAACGTAAAGATTTAACTAAAACTAAGTGACTCAGTTTTCTCAGTGGCTAAACTCCTCAGTAACTTAATAACTTAGTTTTCTCAGTGTCTAAACTCCTTAAATTTGAATAATCAAGTTCATATTGATATTGCAAGGGATAAATTAATTTGAACAAATTGGAGTTGCTTGAAATAAAACTTAAAAGAAAAACCTTCTACCTGGAAATGTGAAATTACTGTTGAAAAGAATATAATTTAAAAATCTTCTGAAAGTATATCCATGTAGAAAAGTCACTTCATTTTACCTCCCCCTTACTTACTGGGTTTATTCCATTTTGATGGTCTTTAATAGTACTGTCATTTCATTTCTGGAAAGTACAGTTTTACATAAGCATAAATCATGTGAAAGTTGTGAGGCAAAAATAATTTACATTCTGTCCTTGGGAAGTACTGTATTTATCTAGTGTAAGATGATGAAATGTCTTGCTATACGTGATTCAGTTGTGGGTTTGGATTGCAAACCCTGGTAAGACTCAAATCCTTGGGTCTCACCCATTTGCCATCTCAATGAGTGGTCATAGGGTAGCTCACCTAGAATTTGCAGCTGCTGCTCTTCCTTGCCCAGAAGCATCTGTTCTGCAACAACTGGAGCTTGATTTTCATGAATTTCTATTTTGATTGTGTGCATAGCTAGAAGAATGTTTTTGAATCCTAACTCTTGTTTCTTACTAGTGTTAGGAGGGCTTTGGATCAGTAACTGAAATTTTGTGGCAGGAAAGTTTACTGAGATAATTATCCATATTCTGTACTCACCATCTCCTTTCTCAACATTAGATTTGGTATTTTCTTGGTGTAGATTTGTTTTTCTTTTTCTTTCCTTTCTTTCTTTCTTTTTTTTTTTTTTTTGTGGTGCTGGGGATAAAACCTAGAACTTCACACATGCTCAATATGTGCTCTACTAAGCTACACCCTCAGTCCCCATGTCTCAGGGTTTTTTTTGTTTTTAATTTAAATTTTTTTTGGGTATCAGGGATTGAACCCAGGGGCACTTAACCATTGAGTGACATCCCAACTTTAAAATTTTTTTTTTTTTTAAATTTGGAGACTGGGTCTTGTTAAGTTGCTTAGGGTCTTGCTAAATTGCTGAGGCTGGCTGAAGCTGCTGAGATCCTCTAGCTCAGTCCTGAGTTGCTGGGGTTATAGGCATGTACCACTGTAACTGGCTGAGTTTTTTTTTTCTCCTCAAAACAAAAGAGAAAGTTCCATGAAGCCGTTATTATTATTATTATCAGAAGTAGTAGTAGTACTAGTAGCAGTACCAGGGGTACAGGGCACTTAACATCTAAGCCACATCCCCATCCCTATTTTGTATTTTATTTAGAGACAGGGTCTCGCTGAGTTGCTTAGCATCTCACCATTGCTGAGGATGGCTTTGAACTCTTGATCCTCCTATCTCAGCCTTCGGAGCTGCTGGGATTACAGGCAAAGGCCACTGTGCCCAGCTATGAAGCAGTAATTATTTTGTAAAAGCTTAAAAACTCTGTTAGATTCTGCTAGCTATTCTGAAAAGAGGAGAAAGGGAACACATTGAGGGAAAGAAAGAAGAGACAAAAAAGTCTCTTACACTATAAAGTGAGTGCCAGGGATGAAAGAATTCATGAGGTTTTGAGTATCTTGGTACAGTGGCTGGAGGAGGAAGCTGGTCCTCACAGAACATGGCTGTGTGGTGGAATGTATCTTGAGGTTCTAAAGATATTGGGACTCCAACTTCTCAACAGTTCCTGGCATCACAGGTCACACAGAAGCCACGGAGTGGTGCAATCTAGAGTATACTTTTTTTTTTTTTTTTTTTTTTTGCATTTAGCAGAGCTGTGCAGATGCAAGGAAGATGACAGGACAGTCCCCTCCAAGCTTTTCATCCTGGGTAAGACCTTCAAACCCGGAAAGCTCTGGATGGCTGAGACATCATTTCCTCCATTCCAATGGGATCATGCCAGAACTTGGTTTTAATTAAATTTAAGGAAATGGACTATCAGAACATTTCTTACACATTTTAATTTGTGCTCATTGCTGCCTATCTTCTCTGAGCCACTACTTCCTTATTACATCCTGGAGATCAAAATGCTTGTCTCATGGGGTCATTGTGCAGATTAAGCAAGGTGATATTTTAAATGTTTGAGAGAGCACTTAGGTATATTTAGTAGTTACTCAGTTGCCATTTGTTCTTTAATTTTTTTAAAAAAATTTTTTTAAAAAAAATTCTCTAATATGGGACCTTAAGAATGTAGCAGAAGTTGGTCTCAGGACTTGGGCAGGTCTAAGGTTGAGGGGGCAATGTTTTAATAGTAACAATAATGATTGCTGTAGCCAGGCACATAGGCATGTGCCTATCATGTCAATTATTCTAGAGGCTAAAACAGAAGGATCACAAGTTTGAGGCTAGCCCAGGCAATCTAGTGAGACCCTGCTGCAGTCTGGCTGGGCACAAAATCACGAGCCACTCAAGCAGGAACAAACTTTATTTCCAAAACTCCCGCAAGTCCCACAAACGCAGCCTTCTCCAGGGACACACTACTCCAACAGGAAATCCCTCCTCCGGAATTCCCTCCTACCGCACTTCCCCAACCAATGGGAACTCTCCGGGAGTCAGAGCTCCAAAATAGCAGGCCCAGGCGGACAGCAGGGGTCTAATCTCCAATTGAATGCACATCTTAACATAATCATATCATCTCAATGGCTTGCTGGCATCACCTTTCAAGCCATTCCTACTTGGCTATGGCTCTCAGCAAGAGCCTATCTTAAATACACACACATACATATATGTATAGCTACTATTTATTAAGAACCTATTAGAGGGGCTGGGGATGTGGCTCAAGTGGTAGCGCACTCGCCTGGCATGCGTGCGGCCCGGGTTTGATCCTCAGCACCACATACAAACAAAGATGTTGTGTCAGCCGAAAACTAAAAAAATATTAAAATTCTCTCTCTTTAAAAAAAAAAAAAAGAACCTATTAGAGACTGGGGGGTATACCTCAGGGATAGAGCACTTGCCTAGCATGTGTGAGGCCCTAGGTTTGATCTACAGCCAGGGAGAGGGGAAGGGCAGGAGATGGAGATAGAGATACACACACACAAATACATCCCAGCAATTTGGGAGGCTGAGTCAGGAGGGAAGTTCATGGTTAGCTTCAGTAACTTAAGCCAAGCCCTAAGCAACTTAGCAAGACCCTGTCTCAAAATAAAAAAATAAAAAGGGCTGGATATGTGGCTTAGTGATTAAGCACCCCTGGGTTCAATCATGGTGCCAATAAATAAGTATATATATATAAAGAAAAATAAAAGAATCCACTAGGGACAGATACTCCTGAGCTCTGAGCTATAAATCCTACTAGTGATTTCTAAACTATTCTGCAGAATTCTAGGATCCATGGAAGGTCTCAGGAACTGCAGTGAAGTGCAAAGAAGAGATCAAGCAATTCATGCTCAGGACTGCCTCCTCTGCTTCAGCCAGATTGTTTTGTTATTACCTGTTTACTACAGTAATCCTTTGGATAATATTTTGTCTGAAAAGTAGTGTCTTATTGGATCAAAACAAGTTTATCTAGTTGCCATTTTCTCCTGATCCAAACCCTAACACAAAGGAGATACTTGATAACCATGCTCATTTAACAAATTGAATTGCTTTAAATGGACCAGAAAATTTGGGGGAATTGATGAAAGACAGAATATAGAATTGGGGAAACAATGAAGGAAGGAACCACTACCCAAAACTTGTGAAGAGGGCACCTATAAATTGTGAGATAGGCTTCAGTATTGCTCTAAGCTTGAAGAAAATGGATATGGGGACCAGAAGGAAATCTCAAATCAACACTCAGTGTGATTTTTCTTTTATATTTAGGCAGTTCTTCTCTTTTATTTTCCTACTGTGCTATGGAGTAAACTGCAAAAGCAATTTCAGTGAATGGTAACACCTAGATACTAAAAGCAGGGAAATACCCAAGAGATTTGTGTACCCGCAAAGGAAGCAAGAGTTCCCATGTCCAGGTGTACTACTGAGCAACTCTGTCTGTAACCACAGGAAGAAAAACAAAACACATAGATAAGCATTCACAAACAAATAGGAAGCTGAGCAGGTAAGGGAAATGCAAACATTAAGGACACAACCAAGAATTACCAACTATTAGGAAAATCTAAGAGTTCTAGAAGGAGAGAATGGTGGGAGTAGGCCAGAGGAAATATTAAAATAACAGAA
The DNA here is from genome assembly GCF_052094955.1 of Ictidomys tridecemlineatus. NCBI lineage: Eukaryota > Metazoa > Chordata > Mammalia > Rodentia > Sciuridae > Ictidomys > Ictidomys tridecemlineatus. Next base: position 35,873,745 of record NC_135477.1, on the reverse strand, counting down.
TAAAATACCTCTTTGTCAATAAAAAGACTTCCAAAGGGCCTATGAATGCTACCTAGAAAAACAAATTTAAATAGAAATACATATTCAAAAACCCCAGATCATAACTAGGCACTGGCAGGTAAAATTTTAGAAAACTAAGATGAAGGGTAAAATCCTACTATTTATAAAACAAAATAAAACAAAAACCAGATTATTAACAAAGGAATGAAGGTTTTAAAAGGCATTCTAACAATATTTTCAAAGAAAAAGAATAAAGTGAAGATAATTTTAGACATGTCCAGATTCAGAGTTAATGCCCATAGTCATCATTTAAAGAAAACAAAGAAATAGGATTATAGGAACTTTTACAAACTTGGGAGTGTAAGAGAGAAAAACAAATATTATTTAAACCCAAACCATAGTTACATTTGATCTCCAAAGGTGGCAGTTGGAGATAATCTGAGACTATACAAAGTATGTTTCTTCTCAAATTTTTGTTCACTAATTTTTGCATCCATCAATATATCATATCTGGAGCAATTATCATTGTTATTTGCTTAATGATGACTTTCTATTTCTATCAATCTAGCGTAGAATTATAATTCTACTTTAAGGAAGAGAATCCCCTACCCCACTTATTTATTTAGCCAGTTATTTATTTAAACTATATGAGGGATATTAGGGATATGTATTTTGCTATATGTATTATAAATCAATATGATCATTATTTTGTTGCTAAAATTGTTCCAGTTTTGGCCATTCAGAGCTTCTTTATGTTGATTTTCATGTATCTTAGAAAAGATTCACGTGAAGAAAAATAATTTTTTTCCTTCAGAAGATGTTTCAGACTTTTTTTTTTTTTTCTGGCTCTGTTGGGACCAATCACCCTTCTTTATTGTGGGGTGGATACTGGGGATTGAACTCTGGGACACTCCACTGAGCCACATCCTCAGCCCTATTTTGCATTTTATTTAGAGGCAGGGTCTTACTCAGTTGCTTAGCACCTCGCTTTTGCTAAGGCTGCCTTTGAACTCAGGATCTTCCTGTCTCAGCCTCCTGAGCCACTAGGATTACAGGCATGCGCCATGGCACTCAGACCAATCAACCTTCTAAGAAACCCTGGTTCCTTTTATTGGAGAATGGTATTTAGAAATAAAATTTAGTGCCTGGTGAGCTTTTCACTACTGGTAAATTATTACTTTTTGGTTCTTTTGGTGAACACAGATGCATGTATACTAACCTATGTGTATGTATACTAACACATCTATATTTCTGCATCTACCGTGTTTACATATTAAAAACGAGTTCATACTAATGCACTGGATTCTGATTCAACATCACAGGGTTCATTTTAGCTGATCTTTTTAAAAAATATATATTTTTAGTTGTAGATGAACACAATACATTTATTTATTTTTATGTGGTACTAAGGATCGAACCCAGTGCCTCACATGTGCGAGGCAAGCGCTCCAACACTGAGCCACAATCCCAGCCCCTTAGCTGAACTTTTTAAGACTATAATGTCTTAAGTCTTTAAGACATTAAGTCAGACATTAAGTCTTAATGTCTCTGGTTTATATCAGAGTAACCTCTCTATGACCAGTCTTTTAATAATGATTGAAATACAAATGGCTGGGGGCCGTGTGTGTGTGTGTGTGTGTGTGTGTGTGTGTGTGTGTGTGTGTAAAGGAAAGGGATCCCATCTATGTCTGGAACAACATAATGCAGGATAAGGGTTAAAGATACAAGACTGTGAGATCACCTATGAACTAATTCAGCATAAGTAGAAGGTCGTAAATCAAAGGTGAGTGGGAAAAATGTAAGATCCTCAGGAGGGGTACCTGGTACATATTTTTCCCTTCAACTTTCTTTACCAATGGCAGACTTCAACAGAGGATCACCACACACTGACCGACTAAGCCAGGACATGGTTCCGTTCTCAATCTTGTACTTTAGGCAGTCACTATTTATCTATTAGAATTCCCACTGTGGGGGCTGGGTTGTGGCTCAGCGGTAGAGTGCTCGCCTAGCACGGGCGGGACTCGGGTTCCATTCTCAGCACTATATTAAAAAAAAAAAAATAAAGGCATTGTATTGTGTCCATCAACAAAAAAGATTCTTTCTCTCTCTCTTAAAAAAAAAAAAAAAAAAGGACTGGGGGTGTGGCTCAAGCATTAACGCGCTGGCTCACCTGTCATGCGCCTAGCGCGCTGGGTTTGACCCTCATCACCACATAAAAATAAAAAAATAAAGATGTTGTGTCCACCGAAAACTGAAAAATAAATATTAAAAATTCTCTCTCAAATAATAATAATAATAATAATAATAATAATAATAATAATAATAATAATTCCCATTGTGGATGATACTTATTCCTAGGTAAAGAAATGAACAGCTCAAGTAAAGCATATTATTTGGGAGAGGAATATTATCTATCATTTGAATTTTGTAAAAAGAACAGAAAAAAGCCTGACATAACATAGTAAACGAGGTCCAAAAATTTGATATATAAGACCAATTCCTAGGGTCCAGCTCATGATATGAAATTAAGTATCTCTTGATAGTCATTTGTTTACTTTGGCTAAAATATCAATGGGTCTGTTTTTTAACCATTGCCTGAGATGGCCAGAGAAGCACAATAACATTAGGAATTTCCATTAGTTGGGACCCAGTTTGATTACTGATTGTATGAGATTGGAAAGCATACTGAGGACTCAAGGACCAGCTTCCACATCCCTGTTTACCAAAGTGGAGTTGTTGCTATTACCTTGCATGTTGGGATTTTCTTTCCCTTCCTTTTCCTGCTTCTTTCTGTACAATTTGAGCTCACCCCAACGAAGTGGAGCATGGGAGCCAACTGCCAGTCAGGTTATCTAAAAGTTCACATGATGGTGAGGGTTTACTATACCTTATGGGAGCAGCTAGTAGAGGGCAGGTACACAAGCTAATAGGAAATAAGAGGGGAAATTATGACTGGGGAATAGTGGGGAAAACAGAGAAGGCAGAGAGGCCTCGGAGAAACAAGTCTCAGAAGCAAAAAGGAGTGGATGTACAAATCTGTTTTTTGTCAGATCAAATACATCTGATGCTCATGATGTAGTAGTAACAAAAAGTAATCCTGAAAAAATACACACACACACACACAGAGAGAGACAGAAACAACAAAAAATAAAAAAATGTGAATACAGTTTGATTTCTAAGTTTGTAAATGTTTGTATTTTTAAAACATGTTACTATGCTTGCTACTGTGAAGAGGTGAGGATAGAGAACAGGAATGAATGGACCTGCTTTCTGCCTAAGGCTTACTGTTTAACACAATAGATAGTTATGAAAGTAAATAAAAACTAAGAATGAATATCAATAGTTATAAGATTGGGGATAATTTTATTTCCTTCTTTAAAAACCACATTTTCCAGTTTCTAGAAATCTTATGTATTTTTTTATAATAAAAGAATTAAATTTTATATTTTAAATGAACAACTTCTATAAAGACCAGGCTATCTGGAATCAATTCACATTCATTAGGCTAAGAATACCCTTATTTATAGAATACAAATTTTATTTATTCTGTTATGTTCAAATTCTTATGATAGCCGAGGTTACACAAGGAGGGTTAAGGACCCTTGATCACAAGGGAGATTTAGTTCTTATTTATGTGGTGTTTGTGGCAGAGAGAGCTGAGGGAATGTTTAGCAGATAGATATATTAATATTTCTTTGATGAATAAGAGAACACTAGAAGTGGATATATTTTATTTACATGAAATGTAGTTCAACATGGCATGACATGTTTTATCTTCTGATGTGGGAAACCCTTCCAACTCTGGATAAATATTAGGAGATACTCAAGTACCTATTATCAGCATATTGCCAAAGCTTCTCTTAGGGTGATAAAATTTGAAGAGTGCTTATCATTATTTATATTAGGTTAAATTATTTAACTATTGTCAGAAAGGTCTTTTTTCCCACACTTTTAAGGGTAGGATAATAAAATAATAGTAATAGCAACATCATTTAATGAGTATTTATTTTATACTAGGCACTTTACATTGATAATCTCATTGGATCTGCAAAACAAATCTCTTAAGGTTAAGTATTTCAGACCCACAATCTCTTATCCAAAACTTTGGAGACCACATGTGTTTTGGAAGTGAGATTTTTTTTTTTTGCAATTTAGAAAAAATTGGTATTCTTTGGCATAGAATACATATACTATATACTTTGTAATATACTAAGTGGTTATGAAATATATTAATATTTCTGTAAAGAAATGTATGAAGGGTTAGGGATACAACAATGGTGGAGTGCTTGCCTAGTGAGTGTGAGGCCCCGTGTTCAATACCCAGCACCACTCACAGACACACAAAATTATACTAAGTGGAATAAAGACCATAAATAATAATGATTTATTTACATAAATAAATTAGTGAATTTATCAATAAGTGAATACACTTACTGGTAAATGAAATAAGAATAGACTATATACTTTAAGCTTCTTATTTCTTTTACTTCTGGTAAAACTTCTCACTTTAAAGGAAATTTTTTTTTTTAAAGAGTGAGAGAGAGAGAATTTTAATATTTATTTTTTAGTATTTGGCAGACACAACATCTTTGTTTATATGTAGTGCTGAGAATCAAACCTGGGCCGCACACATGCCAGGCCAGCATGCTACCACTTGAGGCACATCCCCAGCCCAAAGGAAATTTTTAAGTAAAAATTATATTCATACTGATGAAAACTAATGTATAACACATATAAATGCAATAAATGTTCATCACTTCTGGTTCCTAGAGAATCTTGGAGAAAAAGTTACACCAATATTACCATTGTCTATAAAACCAGGAGGCAGCTAGACATAATGAGCCAGAAACAGGATTCTCAAGTGACATAGAACTTTTTAAAAGGCCTTTTCCAGCGTCATCTGCCTCCTTAACACAGGTTTTTGTCTCAGCAATTTCTCTTTAATTGAGTAAATCGCCATGATCTCTTGCTCACTGATGAATGCACATTGTTCAAGACCAGCAATTAACTGGTCACACATTTTCACCAGGTGTTCTATAGAGATTTTTTCACCTGTATTCATGTCATCATCGTGACTGCTACTATCTTCATACTGATCTGTATTTACACCCATTTCAGCAAAATCCCCCTCGCTCAAAGGATGCACAACGGGTACATCATTATCAATGTTCAGTATTTCTTCAATGTCAGCTTCTTCTAGCTTATTTACACTTTCAGCTGATAAACTTTTGGCATAAGTAATAAGTTTTGATATCATGATCTTCTCATTAGAGTCTCTAAATCCTTCAAAATCCTCATCAGTAAGGTCATTTTCAAACATCATTGTAGCCCAAAGTCTGTGCCAAGCATTTGTTAATGTTGACTTATCAACATCATTCCATGCATTAGCAATTGCATAGATGGCATCCTTAAGACTAAATTCTTTAAGGAAGTCCTGGATTTTCAGGCCTCTGTTCACTGAAGCAAGCATCCTGTTCAAGAAAAAGTGTTTATATTTGCTCTTCATGGAGCGTAAAATTCCTTGGTCACAAGGCTGTATTACGGATGTCACATTCAGGGGAAGGAAGATGCTGAAAACATTACTTTTCACAAGAAGTTCTGGAGGGGGATGTGCTGAACAGTTGTCTAGGAACAGTAAAATTTTGCAATTGTCTTCTAGTCCGGCTTCCTTGCAATAAGCTCGTGCTGCTGGCACAAAGTGCTTATTGAACCAATCAGAAAAGATTTCTCTGGTTACTGATGCTTTTTTGTTTGCATAATAATGCACAGGTAAGCTGCCTGTACCTTTTAAACATTTTGGAGGTAGGCTTTTCCCAATCACTGCCAGTTTTATCTTATGTGTACCTGCAGCATTAGCACATCCAAGAACAGTTAATCTTTGCTTGGCATCCTTGAAATCTGTTGGTACCTTTTCATCGGCCATGATTAAGGTTTTTCTAGGAACATAGCACCAGTACAGAGCTGTTTCATCAGCATTGTAAATTTGTTCAGGGCTAAGGTTTCCATCAGATATTATCTTAGCAAATTCGTCAATGTAATTTTCAGCTGTTTCATGATCCGCAGAAGCTTTTTCACTGCACATTTTAAGATATTTGATTCCATGACGCTTTTTAAATTTTTGCAGCCACCCTTCTGAATATTCACACTCGCTTTCAATGTTCAGTTCTTCATGGTATATTCTAGCTTGTTTCATGACCAATAAACCAGTCAGGGGCATATCTTTGCTTCTTTGTTGTCGAATCCATTCAATTAACACACGGTCGAGATCTTCATTTTTGGCCCTATGTAATGTTTTTCTGTTTTTCATTAGTTCTTGGTTATCACTGTCACTGTAAAATTTCAGCAATTTGTCTTTCTGTTTCTTTAAGTCATATATGGTGGTGGTCCCCACACCATATTCTTCTGTAAGACACCTTACAGACACACCAGCATCAAGCTTCTGTAATAACTCTACTTTCTGAGCTATTGATAAAGACAGATGCTTCCTTTTCTTCTTCTCACCATTATCCATAGGTATATCTTTAACTCTTTTGGACATTTTCCAATGCTATTAATTCCAAGTCACGAAACATCAGCAAATACAGAGGTATATGTGGTGAATGGATATGAGTAGTAAGAAAATGGAGGCTTCATGTTTATCCACGGTTTGTTTTGTTGTCAAAGAGTCCCGGTGCCAAACTCACAAAACACTTTTGAGTTTCAGAGTGTTTTCTGTTTTTGTCTTATTTTGGGATTGCAGAGTAGAGATTGTGAACCTGTATTAAAAATATCATTTTAATGATGAAAAGGCTGAGGCTCAACTAGGACCTTTTCAAGATTATGCAGCTATTCCTTGTCTGTTCTGCTTATATTCAGTCTCCCAAAATTTGACCACTTTACTGGAAAGAATTTTTTTTTTTGGGGGGGGGAGAAGATACTGTCTATCAAAAAAATTTGAGTTGGGATATATTTTAGCAATTCTGTGACTGATATAGTTATTAGGTGAGCCCCACACTGGATAACATGGACATGTCTTGGCAAGAAGAGGTTAGAAATCTTAAATTTAGTCTTTGAATACGGATTTTCGTTTTTGGACCGACTCATGTGGTTGGTACTTATCTGTTTGGTACTTATCTGTTTGGTTATTTACTGCTCTACAATGAAGAAAAATGAAAGTAAAGTTCTTTTCAGTTAAATCTCCAGCACTCACATAAATTTGCACTAGTTATCCATTCATTTAAAAAGTTTTTTGTTTACTTGTTTTTAACTGTTCCATAAATTGTACACCCAAAATATGACTCAGAATTAATTTAAAACACATTTCAGACATTCTAATGAGATGTTTCCTTTAACTTAGCACTCAGAATGTATTAGATATTTTTAATGACTTAGCTTTTGTGTCTTGGATTTATTTCATGTACTACTTTAACAGTTCCTATAGGAAGGCCAGATGCTCTTCTTCATTCTCATTATCTTCATGTAATGCAAAAGCCTGAAGACTATTGATTCAGTCCTAAGTCTCCCTTTTCCCACTAGGTGCAAGAGCAGTCTTTTGGGCTGGGAAGTCCATGTAAGTCAAGCAAAGTTTCCATAATCTCAGAGTTTAAAACCCAGTAAACAAATATTAAAAAATGCATAAAATTCATTGAGAGAGGAAGAGATCATATTTGGTGGGGCTAGAACATTCATTTTACTTTTCTACATTGGTCTCTATTAGATTATAATAATAATTACCATTTATTTGGTACCTTCTGTCTGCTAGGTTGGCACTAGGCTAGCATTTAAGAAGTATCAGATTCAAAGAGTTAACCTACCCTTGTCCAGCATCACAAACTTCTAAGTGAAAGCCTAGAAGTCACCTGTCTGACCATAACATCTTATTTATTTTTCTCTTACTTCAACAGACTTTAATTTTCCTTGAGCAAATGTTCTGTATTCCTACTTCTCCATTATACTCCTTTTCCCCACTTTATTAAAGAAAGACATATCCTCATTTATCTGAAATCTTCTTAGGTGCACTGTATCAAGGAGTAAAAATCTCCTGGTTGCTCATCAAAGGAATAATGTGAATCATTGATTTGGGGGAGCTTCCTTGAATAATTAATAAAAGCACATAAAACCCCTATGCTTATCTTTCTTATATATTTCTGTTGGTAAAGTTTTGCTTTAGAACTAAGGTATTCTGGCTCATGATTGGGTACTCTAAATTGGTCACAGTCTAAAGTTATGACTATGACTATGAATCTTGCTTTTTTGAACTAGTGTCAAAGAATGCAATCCTTTGGAGAGAGATATTTTGTTGTTAGCAGCACAAACAGTTAAAAAAATCAAAACCTTTTTAAAGGAAAGCAATTCTAGCTATTTTGAAAATACCCTACAGTTTTGCCATTGGTTGCAAAGAAGAGTACTTCAAAATAGCCTAAAAAGTAGTGATAACAATGCTGATTACCTTTTTACTGTACTTTTTAAAGAATACCAAATGGGCTCTGGTGAATATATATGAAATTTTTATAAGATTTCTCTCATAAAGGATGGAGGTGTATTTCAGTGGTACAGTGCTTTCCTAGCATGTGTGAGGCCCTTAATTTGATCCCCAGGACCACTATAAACAAAAAGAAAAAAGGTCATGTTGTATGTTCTGTTACTAGCTAATAATAAGTACTTTGGCATGTCAATTAGTTTTTCGTGGTCTTGAGTTCTATTTCCCTATAAAATGAGAAGACTGACCTAGATCATTTGTAGTCTCCATTATATCCCTAATAGTCTATAACTCTGTAACTTAAGATTGATAAAATAGGGCTGGGGATATAGCTCAAGTGGTAGCGCGCTCGCCTGGCATGCGTGCGGCCTGGGTTCGATCCTCAGCACCACATACAAAGATGTTGTGTCCGCTGAAAACTAAAAAATAAATATTAAAAAAAATTCTCCCTCTCTCTTTAAAAAAAATAAGATTGATAAAATATTTCCATGAATGACTGAAAACAAAAAATATTTAAAAATAACATTTTCCCCTTCTCATTTTCCTTCTACCCTTCCTCCTATTCTTCCTTCTTTAATATATGAAGGCCCTATTTGCATATAGCAATGACTATATTTTTTGGAGGTATTTACTGAAATTGGTCTCATTATTTTTCAATTACATTAATTCAATGGGTTTCCTTAATAAAAAATAATTAAATTAAATTCATGACGTCATTATTTTACCTAGTAACTGAAATCTCAAATGCATATACTAAAGATAATATTATCTAAAACAAAAAGATCATGTTTGCATGATCTTACTTCTTATTTTTAAGAAAACTAGAATCTTGAAATAGCTCATCAGACATAAAACTCTGGAATAAGCAGATTTAACAGGTCTTTGTTGATTGCTGAAGAATATGTATGTGAGGTCCACTAGCACCACCTTGTGTTATTCCCAAACCAATATATATGATCTGTAAATAGTGCCATTTTTATTTTAAACAGTTTCATTTTGGTAATTCCAAATGTAATATTCCACTGGGTCATATAATTTTTCATATTTGCAAAATTATGGGCAGTGAGGAAAGGTATTAAAATGTTAGTGGTATGCTTTTCTTTCTTGATCCCATCTTTGTCATCAGATGCTTCTGATTACAAAATCAAGATTGTTGTATGAGTGTTAAGACATACAAAAAACAACAGTTAATATTCAATCGAATGACTTCCTAAAAAGGGCAAAGTAGAACAGAGAACCCTGTGAAGAAATGGTTGCTGGCTAGCAGTATCCCATATGAGTGAATGTGCCATCTTTGGGTTGAGAAGCCACAGGTGCCAACATCATCATTGTCAGGCGACTGTAGCCCCCTTTATGTAGCCACTTGGCTAATGCAGGTAAATAATGTCTGCCTGTGCCCTAAGACTTTGGTAAGTTCACACCCGAACTGTTCTTTGTACCTTTATTAATACTCACAATTTTCTTCAAAACAATGTAGATTTCTTTACTACCACAGAATGCCAAAGATTAAATAGAAATGAAAGCATCAGCTATGATAATTAGAAGGATCTGGATGGTGGAAAACCCATTCTTAGTTACATGAATGTATCATACACATGCACATGTGTGTGTACATACTGGGGAAATGCTAAATGAGGTACCATTGATTCAAACAATAAACTTTTATTGAATACCTAATCAAAACGATAATCATTTTTAGCTCCTATTTTGAAACCAGACCCTGTGTTGTATACTAGAAATATACAGTTAGCTAACTTGTGAAATGCAAAGGAAAAGTTCTTGAAGGAAATTATTAGGGCTACTCTAGTGAACATACAAATGATAAGAGTGAAACAACCTCATTGCAGATATGAAGAAGGGTTTAATGGTATGGATAGAAGATCAACTAACTATATAACACTCCCTTAAAATCAAAGCCTAATCCAGAGCAAGGCCCTCTCTCCAATTCCTTGAAGTATTAGGGAGGCAAGGAAGCTGCAGGGGAGTTTAAAGCTAGCAGAAGCTGGCTCCTGAGGTTTAAGAAAAGACACTGTATCCACAAAGTAAAAGTGCAAAGTGAAATAGCAAGTGCTGATGTTAAAGCTGCAGGAAGTAATCCAGAAAATCTAGCTAAGATCATAGCTGAAGGGAATTACACTAAATGAAAGATTCTCAATGTAAACAACACAGCCTTTACCTTGGAAGGTGCCATTTAGGACTTTTATAGCTAAAGAGAAGTCAATGCCTTTCTTCAAGGCTTCAAAGCACAAGCTGGCTCACTTGTTAGGGGTTAATGCAGCTGATTAATTTAAGTTGCAGCCAATACTCAACTGTCATTCTGAGAATCCTAGTGACCTTAAGAATTAGACTAAGTCTACTCTGCCTGGTTACTATTAATAGAATAATACAGTCTAGATGATAACCATCCATTTACAACCTTGTTTACTGAAAATTTTAAGCCCACTGTTGAGACTTATGGCAAAAAAAACAATACCATATACATTTACACACACACCCATCTTCCAATATCAACCAACCAACCAACCAACCAGCCAACAAAACACTTTTCCAGGAAGGAAGGAGGAGATTAAAAAAAAATTTAAAAGGCCCTTTCCAAAGTACCTGATCACCCAAGAGCTCTGTTGGAGATGTACAGAATTATTGTTGTTTTCATGTTCATTCTGCAGGCCATGGATCAGAGTATTTCATGTGCTAAGTCTTACTACTTAAGAAATGCATTTTGTAAGACTACGGTTGTCAGAGATTTCTCTGAAGATCTGGGCAAAATAAATTGAAAACCTTCTGGAAAAGATTAATCATTCTAGTTGCCATTAAGAACATCCACGTTGGGCATGGTGGCACATGCCTAAAATCCCAAGTAGGAGACTGAGGTTAGAGGATTGCAAGTTTGAGACCAGCCTGGGTAACTTAGTAAGACCCTAACTCAAAATAAAATAAAAAGGATTGGGGATGAAGCTCAATAGAAGAGCACTTGGTTAGCACATGCAAAGCCCTGATCCAAAACTCAGGGCTAGAAAAAGAAAATAAAGGACATTCCTGATTCTTGGGAGGTCCAAATATCAACCTTAACTTGGAAGGAGTAGACTCCAACCTTTATAAATGACTTTGAAGAGTTCAAGACTTCACTGGAAGAAGTGACTTAGAGATGTAGTAGAAATAGCAAGAGAAATAGAATTAGAAGTGGAGCCTGAAAATATGGTTGAACTACTATAATTCTATGATAAAACTTTAATGTTTTCTTTGGAGCTGGGAATTGAATTCAGGGACACTTTACCACTGAGCTACATTCCTAGCACTTTTTTTTTTTTTTTAATTTGGGACAGATACTTGCTACAGTGCTGAGGTGGTCTTATACCTGTGATCCTCCTGCCTCAGCCTCCTGAATTGCTGGGATTACAGGAATGCACCACTGTGCCTGGCTACAATAAAACTTTAAAAGAGGAGAAATTTTTTCTTATGGATAAGCAAAAAGTGGTCTCTTGAGATGAAATTTACTCCTGGTACAGAAGATGTGAACATTATTGAAATGACAACTAAGGAATTAGAATATTACATAAATTTAGTTTTTACAGTAGTGGCAGGGTTTGAGGAAAGACGTTCTACTGTGGTGCTATTAAACATTTCATGCTTTAGAGAAATCTTTGGTGAAAGGAAGAGTCAATTGATGTGGCAAAATTCATTGATGTCTTATTTTAAGAAATTGACACAACTATTCCATTTAGCAACCATCGCCCTGATTAATCAGCAGTCATCAACTCTGAGATCTTCCACCAGCAAAAAGATTAAATTGGTTGAATGCTCAGATGATTGCTGGTAATTTTTTTTTTTTAGCAATAATGTATTTTTAAATTAAGGTATGTACATTTTAAAAAAGATAGAATGCTATTGCACACTTACAATATAAACATAACTTTTTATTTTCTCTGTACTGAGGATTGAACCCAGGGGTACTTTACCACTGAACTACATCCTCAGTCCTGTTTATTTTTTGAGACAGGGTCTCACTAAATTGCTGAGGGCCTTGCTAATTTGCTGAAACTTGGCTTTGCTTTTTTTTTTTAAAGAGAGAGAATTTTAATATTTATTATTTTTTTTTTGTTATAGGTGGACACAACATCTTTGTTTGTTATGTGGTGCTGAGGATCGAACCCGCATGCCAGGCAAGCACGCTACCGCTTGAGCCACATCCCCAGCCCTGAAACTGGCTTTGAACTTACAATCTTCCTGCCTCAATCTCCCTAATCACTGGAATTATAGGTGTGGAATGGTGCCTGGCCTAAACATAACTTCTTTTTTTATGTTTTTTAGGTAGACACAATACCTTTATTTATTTTTATGTGGTGCTAAGGATCGAACCCAGTGCCTAACATGTGCTAGGTGAGTGCTGTACCACCGAGCCATAACCCCAGCCTCTAAACAACTTTTATATGCATTGGGAAACCCAAAAATCTGTGACTTGGTTTATGGTAAAATTCACTTTATTGTGGTCATCTGGAACCGAACCCACAATATCACCAGGTATGCCTTTATTAATAGTAGAAGCTATGACCAGGCTAGAAAATCAGCTTCATGTAATTTACCAATATTTTCTTTTTATGCTAATGTTTATATCAAGGCTAAAGAAAGAATTCTCTGCAATAGGAATCTTCTCTTCTTGTTTTAGAAAATATATCAAAGTTATTTTAAAAAGTTTAAAGATTGACATAATTTACACCATTATTCATTTCATTCATTAATCAATTATTAATATTTTGCCACATTTGTTTTATTTTCTCCTTTAAGGCAGTATTGGGGTATGAAACTAGGGGTACTCTACTATTGAGATACATTCCAGTCCTTTTTTAAAAAAATTTTTATTTTGAGATAGGGTCTCACCAAGTTGCTGAGGCTGGAGTCAAAACTTGCAATTCTCCTGCCTCAGTCTCCCTAGTCACTGAGATTAAAGGTGTAAGTCAACATTCCTGATTGTTTTTGTGTATTATTTTTGTCAAAAAAATAAAAATTTTGGCCACATGGGCTTTGTTTCTCTGGGCAAAACCTAGTGGTTGGTGCTGAAATGGAAAATGCAGCAAAGAATACCTCTGAAATCTGTCCTCTGTTTTGCATCTTCTCTGACATTTCCCAAGTCCACATTATCATATCTTGCTGGGATGATGGTAAAAGCCTTCTAACTGGTTCAACAGCATCCTCCTTGGCTGCTTCTATTCTTGTCTGGGAGAATAACCTTTTCAAAAGAGAGATGCAGACTGGATTGTACTGTGCTCATCATTAAAACAGTTTGGTAGTATTTTATACAATCGAAAAAGTAAGTTGGCTGAGTGGGTCTATTCTTAGCTTATCTCTTCAAATTCACTCCTTATCATTCTTCTCACAGTGTCCACATCAGCCTTCATTCACTGATTAACAAATATTTGCTTGGAATGTATTCATAGAGTCACTAAGGATACACCAGTGGCTGAGAGAAATGCGGTTCTTAATTTCTAGAACTTACACTTTAGGTAAAGGAGATAGAGTAACTGTAACTGTAAAGGAAATCAGTAAATGTTAGTTGTAATAAGTAAAAATCTGCAAATAACAAAAAAAGGCCCTTGAGATAAAGCAGTCAGGAAAGTCTTCTCTTAGAAGGTAGTATTTTACATGCAATCCAAAGGAGAAAGAGAAGTGAGCCATCTAATGAATGGGAGAAGAGAAAATTCAGGTACAGAAAACAATCCTTGCAAAAGTTCTGCATGCTGGAAAAAACAGTCTTTGAAGTACACAGAGAAGATCAATTTACTACATAAAGTAAGAAGGAAGTAAAGGTGGTTGGGGCCTTATTGTGCAGGGCTTTGTAGGTCATAGTAAAGATTAGAATTTTATCGTCTTATTTAAAAATCTCAAAAGTTATTTTAAAAAGTTGAAAGATTGACACAATCCTTACCATTATACTTTTCACCTAGACTCATCAATTAATATTTTTTATCAATTAATATTTTGCCACATTTACTTTCTATTTTGTTTGTGTGTGTGTGTGTGTGTGTGTGTGTTTGTTTTGTTGTTGTTCAAATATTTTTTCCTTCTTCATTTTTGGTGTTGGGGATTGAACCTAGGGGCACTTTCCAATTAAGCTACATTACCAGCTTTTATTTTTTAATTTTGAAACAGGGTTTCATCAAGTTGCTAAGGCTGGCCTTGAATTTACAATCCTCCTGCCTCAGCCTCCTGAGTCACTAGAATTACAGATGAGCATCATCTCCTGGCTTTTGTCAGATCTTTTGAAAGCAAGTTGTAGATACTGTGACACTTTGCTGCTAAATAAATCAACAAAAAAAGATTGTTGTACATTCAAAAAGCAAAGCCATTCTTCTACATAATTCCAAATTCATTGTAATACATGAGTAAAAACTGATCCAATATCATGTAATATGTAGTCCATATTTAAATTTTCCCAATTGTCCATGAAATACATTTTGCAATTATTTTTAAAAGATATGTGAACCAATCCAGAGTTAGGCATTTTCTCCTAACTAAAGCAATCTTCCACCCTGTTCTTCATGTCATGACATTCTGAAGAGCCTGTAATTGCTGGTATATGATAGTTTACATTTGTTTGTTTGTTTATTATTGCTTTCTTATTAGATTCATGCCAAACATTTCTGGTACAAATATCCTCATTTGGTTAAGTTATGTCTAATAAATCTCTTCATTGCAAAATTGTCTTTCCATTTATAAGTAAGAAATAATCTGGGGCTGGGGTTGTGGCTCAGTGGTAGAGCGCTTGTCTAGCATGTGCAAGGCCCTGGGTTCCATCATCAGCACTACATTAAAAAAAAAAAAATATATATATATATATATATATAAATCTGCAGGGTCATTCTTTGGCAATAATCTTAATGTTTTGTTTCCCAAAAACCTTTCAGCCAATATGTATTATTTGTTGTTGTTTATACCAAGTAGAAAAACCAAACTCAAACTGTTTCTTCTACTTTGTGCTCAAAATATTGAACATTTCTGTGATCCCAAAGTGTGTAGGGATTTCTCATCACCAGTAAGCAAGCAAATAACTCTGCAGTGTACATTAGCTGGACAATCTCTAATTCATTTCTGACATGATCAAACAGGAAGTAGCATCAGATCCCTTAGGCTGAGGACTCAGTCCCATAAACCTTCCCTTATTTCATTCAGTTATAAGTCTAGGTCTCTGGAACTTCTGACTGACCATTTACAATTGGTGTTTCCACAACTCCCTTGTCAGATTTGATGAATTTTGCTAAAGCAATTCACAGAATTTAGGGCAACATTATACTTACATTTGCCAGTTTATCATAAAGGACATTTTAAAATATATGAATAACCAGCCAGATGAAAAGAAACATTGGGTGAGGTCTGGAAGGGTCCCAAGCTCAGGAAATTCTGACCCCATGGAATTGGGGTGTGGCACCCTCCTGGCTGGTGGATGAGATCTCATTCACCTCCTGAAAGCTTCCATTTGTTCAGCAGTCTAGAAGCTCTCTGAATCCTTTCCTTGTAGGTGTTTATGAAGCCTTCATTGCGTAGTCATAAAGCATGGACAACAGTGTAGAAATGTGATTATACAAAAAGGGTATGATCTAATGCTAATAGAGTGGGAGAAATCCAGGAAGGTTTGTCTGTCCTGATTCTTCTTAGCTTCTCTGACCAACATTCCTTCTTTTGGGGCATTCCTCCTTCTGAAATAGAGGTCTTATGACTTATCATCAGACAGGGTAGGTCAGAGAATTTCTTTATGGCCAGCACCAAGACAGAAAGGTGTGGTAAAATTAAGGTTTCTAAGACCCATCTTGGGGAAAAGAAATTCTAGTTTTATGGCTTGCCTTGGGGAGAGAGTTATAAGTCAGGAACCATGGATGAAAACCATAATGTACACATTTATACTATAATGCATATATACCAGTAATAAGGTTTAATTTATAAATTAGGTACACTAAGGGCTTAACAGTAACTAATAATAGGACAATTATAAAAAATATACTATAGTAAAAAAGTTATATAAATGGGGTTTGGTCTCTCAAAATACATTGTATTATATTCACATTTTTTGTGATGATGTGAGATGATATGATGCTTATATGAAGAGATGAAGTAAGGTGAACGACAGGCCTTGTGTTGCATTAGGTTACTACTGACATTCTGATGAGTATCTCTTGATTGAAATTAACCCTGGGTAACTGAAACTTAGAAAGTGAAACTGGAAAAGGGGGACGACTGTAGTCTTTTGTAACTTTTTTTTTTGTCACTTATCAGTATAAGTAATGTTTATTTCTAAAAAGTCATTGAAAGACTTTCAGCAAGGAGGTGATAACATCATTTGCATTTTGAGATTAGTTTGGTAGCTCTGTGATAGTGTAGGGAGATATAGCACCTAAAGTAGGTGCTGTAGTCCAAGTAGAGTTAGGCACTGGGCATGTGAGGCACTGGGTTCAATCCTCAGCTGAGGTCTTCTGCACAATGGAAAGATAAATGAACTTGAGGACTCAAAGGTGATTCTTTTGTTTTTGTGTAACTGGGTAGATACATGGTGCTGTCATTTACTAAGATGGAGATTAGGGAGAAGAGGGTTTGGTAATGAAAAATTGATCTCACATTGAACATGTTAAGTTAGGGATATGTTACACATTCAATTAAAGATGTTAAATAAGTACTAGAATAATTCTTTCTAGTTGGATCTCTGAGGAGAGGCCTAGGGAGGATAAGGAATTCAGGTGTCAGAACTAGAGAGATGCTATTTAAATCCCTGGGTTGACAGGGTTGCTAAGAAGAAAACTGTGGAGAAGCCAAAGAGGGCCTCAGGTTCTGAGGATTCGTTATTTAGAGGTTGGGTAGGAGAGATAGAAAAGGTGACTTAGATGGCTAGTAATACAAAAGGAGAGTGGTAACCCAACACCAAATGAAGAGTGTTTTAAGGCTGAAACATTTAATTGTGTAGATGAAACATTCAACTGTGGAACACTGCTGGGAGTTGGAATAAGATGACAGAAAATCCACTTAATTTTCAGTTCCTCCTTTCCCTTGTGCCTGGAATGTTTGTTTCTTTTTTCTTACTTAGTTAAATGCTAATGTTCCTTGGAGATCCAGATGAAATATTTGCTCAGGTTTCCCTGTGACAATCATATTGCTGTAAGAATATTCCTTCTAATCAATCAAAACAGCTGTGATTTCTCAATTTTTTGTATCTACATTTGATTGTTTCTCCCATTAGAATGCAGTTCCCTTGAGGATAAGTGTCTGTTTCCCTTCTCCACTATCTCCACCCTCTACCATAGAGATTTTAAACAAATATTTCCCAAATAATAAATGTAGCAACTGGAGGGTTTAAGAGCTGGGAATCAGTAACAACTAGCAAAAAGCATTGTGGGATATAATAGAAAGCTGGGATTCAGGGATAGACTTGCCTGAAAGAGCAATAGAAAATACGACATAGAGCCCATTAGAGACTTAAATTCCAGCCTGGACAAAAAAAAAGTTTCTACTTTATCTCCCCTATTTTCTTCCATTTTACATCTACATTTATTTGTTCTTATTTCATCCTGGTTCTGCATCCTGTTCTCTACTTCAAGCTCAATTGGTTTACCTCAAATTTGACTATTTTGTGGGGAAAGAAGGAAAACTGAATAGAACAATGGTAGGTGATGGGAGACCTATGACAATGGAAGAAAAATGGTAAGCCCATCAAACTCTGTGTTTTAAAAATGCTTTTAAGCAAGGAAAATAGTTGAAAATAAGACCATATATAAGAGTGTGTCTGTGTCCTGAAATCCTTCAGCTTAATTTAAATTTCCCTCCATCTGCCTTTAAGCCCATTACTTTAACATTGTGAACTTAAGTTTCCTCAGAATTTATAAAATGGGATGATTGATAATAGTACCTACCTCAAAGGGTTCTCAGGATCAGTGAGACAATCCATTTTATAAGCTTAGAACCACGATGGCACAAGTAAGCGCTCAATTTATGTTAGCAGTTATTTTTCTTTAAAATCAAGTAGAGTTAGGAGACAGCCTAAGTAAATAGTTGTCATATCAATGTAATAGTAGAGCACCGCACTCAAATCAAGAGGACCACTTTAACAGAAGCAGAGAAGGATGCACTGGCACTTACATTTTGGGCAATGCCAAGACCATGCCTATGATAAGACTAACAGCACAACGCCTTGCAGCGGTAGCTGATTTAAACTCTCAGAAAAGCCAAAAAAATATTGAAAGAATAAAATAAAGAAAATGCTCATAAAATGTGTTTGGTCCGTCAGGGCCGCTGTCTACAGGTAGGCTAGTGCAGCTAGGGAAGTGACCCCTGGTTCCGACAAGAGGAGTCTTTTCCGGCCCCGAGGGGACAGGACTCGGAGGTGACTAGCCCGCCATTCTTCGGCCCGTCCCTGGGGAGCCGCAAGAATAAGTGCGGCGGCAGAGGCCTCACCTCCGGGCCTTCGCCACGTCTTTCTTGTCTCAAGGATGGAATCCAAGACCTGCGTCCCAGCCAACAGATAGTGATACCTATAGCGACTGCGAGGAGCCCTGAGGGAAGTCACATCCTGGGCTCCCGGCCGCCCACCAACCGGTCTCTGCCCATTGGTCGCCTCATGCTCCAAGTCCCGCCCTCAGATTTGAAAGCTTCTTCCGGGAGCCGCTGAATCCGCAGCGCTGTCAGCGGCACTCACGAGTGAGCTGCGGAAGCCCCGCCCACTCCCAGCGTTCAGTGCGGTGCTCTGGCCGCCATTGTTTGAATTTGAAAACCAAAACATCGCATTGCTGCTCGCAGGTCGGGCGTCTGGGCGATATTGTAGGTGAGAAGGTGACCCTGATGGGGGAGCCGAGGAGGAGTCTCCCACTGCTAGTGTAGCTGCGGGGAAACGGCTGTAGCATTGTTAGTATTTTCTGATGGGGCTCGTGACGCCCCTAAGTCAGGAACTGGTTGCAGAGTTTTGGGGCGCGGCGAGGGCTGAGCCACGTTTTGTGGTTTAGGGTTTAAACCTAGTTTCAGCTGAGCGGTGCAAGGCAATTTATTTTCTCTCTTCCGGCCACTTTCCTCATCTGCTAAGAGGAGGTAATTAAAGTGTCTACTTAGGGCCGTTGTTAAGATTAAATGATAATGTGTTAGAAACGTTACTGGCACGTAGTAAATTGATGTTACTTCTTTGCAATTAGCATTTTGTTGTTGTTGTTGTTGTTGTTGTCAGTGTAGTTGCTTTTTGTTGAGGAAAAGGCCTCTTGACAAACCAACTTTCCCGAATCCCTGAAGTGAGCAATTTGTTATGCAGGTGACGTGGTCTCTCTGGAGTTAGCTCAGAATGCCTTACCAGCTGGATTGAACATGGCTAAGAAAATGCTTGTTTGGGCTATATTTAAAGTAAATGGATGAGTACAAATTTGGACTTTAAAGCTAAGCCTCCCATGTTCTAAGTGGAAGAAATAAACAGCTGTGGATGCCCATTACTACCCTTTCCGACCAGGAACCCTAATTCGTGATTCACTGGTGTAGATGTTTTATATTCTTATCACCGAACAGAGGCCTCGCTTTCGCCTTGTGCAAGTAGTATATATTAGTAAACTTTTGAATGTTGACATTTTTTGTAGTTAAGGTTGCCCTTATGTTTACCTTTAAGTTTAGTGATTTAACGTTTAATTCGATTTTAATACTTCAAGGATGTATTATTTCATGTTCAGCTTAAGACCTGTGGTATGCCTGATATGTTTGTGTGCATGTATTTATTTATTGGGTCCTGGGGATGGAACCCAGAACAACATGCTGGTCAGGCAAGTACTGTATGATTGAGCCATAACCCCAACCCAGGTACTGTTTTAAATACATTATTTAACTTTTTCTGCGCACTTTTAAGAGAAAATAAATTTTCCAGCTAACAGAGTTTAGCTCTTAAGTGCTAAAACAAAATATGTAACATTCTACAGAAGACACTAAAAAGCTTAAAATAATAAAAGATTATAATTCATTGTATAATCTCTTTGCTATTTGATTTCTGAGAGGATTTTAGGCGGAGAGTTAAACTTTGATTTTCTTTTCTACAGATTATTCAAGAAATCTCTTTGGATGGATCTATCTATAGGCTGGGTGTTTGCTGTGTTCAATATTATTTGATTTAGAATCTGAAAATGTAATTTGGTCCTTTGTCTTTTCCTTAGGTTATCTTGTTAGAAATGAAACACTTTAATGTTTTCCCTCTGTAAAATGTAGTTATTTGTGGGGAAGTAATTGGTTGGATTGTACACTTTTTAAATCTTGTGTCGCTTGCATGCTGACTTACTAAGTTATCTTGCAGAATGGAATCTAATTCGAATCAAGATGGAGTACCTAGACCATCTTATGTTTTTAGTGCTGACCCAGTTGCAAGGCCTTCCGGAATAAATTTTGATGGCATTAAGCTTGATCTCTCTCATGAATTTTCCTTAGTTGCTTCAAACACTGAGGTAAGTACAAGTAAATATAAGAAAATATTATGTTGAGTATCATGATTCAGGGGAAATGAGTGCATGTGAGTAGAACAGAAATTGCCAGACTTTCTAGGTTTGAAGCAACCTTGTATTTTAGTGTTGTACATGGAGACTTAAGTCTAAAAGAAATACATAAAAGTTTCTTTTCAAGTTAGGTCTTAACAACCTAATAAGTACCCTTCTTGCCCTAACCTGGTTACCATTTGAAAAAAAAATTAAATTGGGAAAAATGTTTTTAAAATTTCATTTTTTGATAATTTCACTTACAAATGGCATATTTGTCTCACTTTATTTTGACATTTGCTTTATTGTGTTGGTCTGCAACTGAATCTTCAATGTCTCTGAGGTATTCCTATATTTCGAGTAATTCTTTCTGTCTGTAAGAAACTGTCTGTATGGTTTCGAAATAAATCTTGAAATCAGGTAGTGTTAGCCCTTCAAATTTTTAATATATCAAGAGTTGTTGGGCTCTCTGTACTTTTCATTTCTATATTTTAAAATGATGAATTTGTCCATTTCTTTAAAAAAGCTTGCTGAACAAAAGAAAACTTGATTGAGATTGCATTGAATCAGTTTTGGAGGAAACTATCTTAACAATATTGACTCAACCAAACAATGAGCGAGGTGTATCTCCATTTAGTTTGATCTCCTTTAATTTCTCTCATCAGTGTTTTGTAGTTTTTAGTGTATAGGTCTTTCACATTTCTTATTCCAATTTATCCATAAATATTTTGGAATTTTTGATACTATTGTGAATGGTGTTGCTTTCTTAAGATCAATTTGTAACTACCCAGTTTAGATAGAAAAACATTTGATTTTGCATATTGATTTGTGTCTTGCTGCATTGTTAAATTCATTTAATTTTTCTAGTAGCTTTTTTTTTTTTTTTGAGAGAGAGAGAGAATATCTTTATTTGTAGATGGACACAACACAATGCCTTTATTTATTTGTTTTTAATATGGTGCTGAGAATCAAACCCGGGTCCCGTGCGCGCTAGGTGAGTGCTCTACCACTGAGCCACAATCCCAGCCCTCTAGTAGCTTTTTATTTGTCAGATTTTGTAGGCCGATGTTCATGTTGTCTATGAGTAAACAATTTTATTTCTTGTATCCCAGTTTGGATGTGTTTTCTTTCTTATTTATTTTTACTGATAACACGAGCTAGAACTATTCTAGTACAGTGTGAAGTAGAATGATGAAGTAGAAATCTTTTGTCTTGTTACTCAGATTTAGTCTTTTACAAGTATGATGTTAGCTGTAGATTTTTTTCTAAGTGTCTTTCTATTCTGCTTTGTTGAGACTTACATGCTGTTTGAATGTTGAATTTTTTTCAAGTGCTTTTTATATCTTTAAAATTTCTCATTTTCTAACATGGTAATTTGTTCTAATTGATTTTTAAATGCTTAAACTGACATTATATTCCTAAGATAAACTATTCTTTGCTATAAGATATTATCATG
Source organism: Ictidomys tridecemlineatus (assembly GCF_052094955.1). Classification (NCBI taxonomy): domain Eukaryota; kingdom Metazoa; phylum Chordata; class Mammalia; order Rodentia; family Sciuridae; genus Ictidomys; species Ictidomys tridecemlineatus. The sequence continues at coordinate 35,851,370 of NC_135477.1, read as the reverse complement.
TTTTATGTACTGGGTAACATTTTGTTAGGGAAATTTTGCGTCTATCTTTTTTGTTTTGTTTTGTTTTTGGTACCAGAGATTGAACTCAGGTGCACTTGACCCCTGAGCCACATTCCTAATCCTTTTTTGTATTTTATTTAGAGTCAGGGTCTCATTGAGTTGCTTCGCATCTCACATTTGCTGAGGCTGGCTTTGAACTTATGATCCTTTGCCTCAGCCTCCCAAGTCTCTGGGATTACAGGCATGCACCACTGCACTGGGCTGCATCTATCTTAACATGGTGTATTCTGTAATTTTTTCTGAAGATATCCTTATCAGATTATGGTATTGGGATCTGTCAAACTCAGAATTAGTTGAGGTGTTTTCCTGTATTTTCTTAAAAAGTTTATGTATAATTTGTATGATTATTTCCTTAATGTTTTAGATAATTATTAGTGAACTACCAGGATCTAGAGATTTGTGTATGTGTGTGGTGGTGGTAGTGGGGGGCGTGCAATTATTTTGTTTGATAATAGATGAAATTTCTTCAGTAGATTTAGTGTTATTTTGACTTTCTGGTTTTTATATTTGTTTTGGTAACTTTTTTTTCAAATGATTGTCTTCTTTTTTAAAAAGGACATTTAAGAATGTACTTTTAAAGACATTTCTTTTAAATTATTTTTGAAAATGAGGTAAGCTCATTTCTTCCTCAAGGAAGAATATTACATAGTAAAAAAATTCTGAATGATGGAATCCAACATTTATGTTAATAGAATATTCTGATTACTTGTGATTTATTCTAGGGTTCTATTTTCAATGACTTAGAGTCTTTGTACTAGACATAAAGATTAGGGTTTTATAGAGAAAAGATTTTTTGCTAATTTAACACAAAAATAGAGGAGGTAGAAGAGAGTGAATCTTGTTTTCTTAAAAATACATTTGTTGAGGGCTGGAAATATAGCTCAGTCGGTTAGAATACTTGCCTCACATGCACAAGGCCCTGAATTCGATTTCCAGCACCACACACAGAGAAAAAAAGATTTGTTGTGTTTGATATAAATAAAATGTAATAACATTTAATATAAAAAGGTTAGAAACAAAATAGTGACTATTTGCTTGGAAACTAATCTCAGATTATTCTTTAACTGTCAATTTGCTAAAAAAAAAAAGATGTTTTCAGAAAAGCTATATTCCCTATGTTTAAAATAATTATTTTGTTTTCCTTTAGGCAAACAGCTTGGAATCTAATGGTAATCTTCAGGTTTGTCTTCGAATAAGACCATTCACACAGTCAGAAAAAGAACATGAGTCTGAGGTTTGTGTTGAATTTAACTGAATTTTACTTTCAGTAAATTGGAAAGATGCCATTGCTCTTATTTCTTTTTGATATGTGTTGTAGGGTTGTGTCCATGTTCTGAATTCACAGACCATCCTACTTAAAGATCCTCAAAGCTTCCTTGGCCGGTTAAGTGAGAAAAGCTCTGGGCAGATGGCACAGAAATTCAGTTTTTCCAAGGTAAATGCCCTGTGAGAATGAAGGTTTTTCTTAGGGGGTGGGACAGAGCATAAAACTCATTAAACTGAGGGCCTTATTCATACAAAGCATACTCTCTACCACTTAGCTAATCCTCAGCTCCCACCCCCTGCTCTTTTTTTCTTAAAGAGAAACTTTAGCTTAGGTTAAGTAGCTATAACATATATGATAAACTATATGTTTTCTGCCTATGAAACTTAGATCTTTGGTACTAGTAATTTTTCTTACGAGTAGGACTCAAATTTCAGGTCCGTAAATATATAATTGGGAGTGAATAAATAACTAATATTCTCCAATATTCTTAATGAACTACTTTTTTTGAAGGGGATGGGTACTGGAGATTGAACCCAGAGGTAATTTACCACTAGGCTATGTATCCAACCCTTTTTATTTTAAGACAGGTTCTTACCAAGTTGCTTAGGGCCTTGCTAAGTTGCTGAAGCTGGCCTCAAATTTGTAATCCTCCTGCCTTAGCCTCTCAAGCAGATGGGATTACAGGCAAGCATCACTGTGGCTTAAATTTTTTTTTTTAAGTTAATTTACAGCAGTGTTCTTTATAAAACTAATGTGAAAACATGACTGGCTGAGTGGGTCAGATTTTTATCTCAAATTTGCTGATAGTAATTAAATGATCTATTTTATTTTGAGAATAAATCTTATAAAACCAATCTTTATAAATTTTAAACATGAGAAATAGAGTGGAACCCATTGCGAATATTAACTTGAATTTTCTAAAAGAACTTTCTTAAAAATGCTCTCTTAGGTTTTTGGCCCTGAAACTTCACAGAAAGAATTCTTTCAGGGTTGTATTATGCAGCCAGCAAAAGACCTTTTGAAAGGACAGAGTCGGCTGATTTTTACTTATGGGCTAACCAATTCAGGAAAAACATATACATTTCAAGGTAAGTATTGTTTATTTTGGCTAGAAAGGAGGAAGTAATAACATTCAGTATTTTCATGACTCTAGGTAGTTAATGTTTTTAACATCTAATATATGTTTGCTTCATAATTTAGTATTTGTAGTGCTGGGGATTGAACCCAGGGCCTCTTGTTTGCTAAGCAGGCAATCTACCACTGAGCTACATCCCCAACCCTCCATTTTTAATAGTAATAACATATTCATCTTTTATTGCTGATGGCTTTTAATTCAGATTTATTTAATCACTTGTAAAACTGCTTTACTTATATGATAGAGAATAAAGCAATGGTAAAAATTCATAAAAAAGGATTGATATGATTTAGGGAATTAAGCCTGAATTACTAGTGAGACATTTAGCTTAATGTTTCATTTTGCTTTTATGCTTTATGAGTGATTGCAAATCTTAATATTATGGCTTGGTCTGACTGTAAAATTTCAGATTTTGCATCAGAATAGTATTCAATAAAATGCTGTTAGTTACAGTGAAGACCAAAATGATAGAAAACAGAGTAGTCCTTCAACTTTTCTCATTTTTGTTTAAATTGCTTATTGGTAGCATAAAGTGAGTTTTAGTAGTCAAGGAAAATTTCTTCTTTCCTACTAGTTTGAGAGAAAATAACACAAACATTCTTTTACAGGCACAGAAGAAAATGTTGGCTTTTTGCCTCGAACTTTGAATATATTATTTGATAGTCTTCAGGAAAGACTATATACCAGGATGAACATTAAACCACATAGATCCAGAGAATACTTACGGTTGTCACCAGACCAAGAGAAAGAAGAAGCTGCTATCAAAAGTGCATTACTTCGACAAATTAAAGAGGTATGGAATTATTTTAGTAGGCAAAATATGTAAATTATGACATAAAATCTTTCAGCTTTTTTGTGGTCATGGTGGGTTTTTCTTTTTTTGAGGGTGGGTACTGGGAATTGAACTTGGGGACACTCAAACACTGAGCCACATCCTCATCCCTATTTTGTATTTTATTTAGAGACAGAGTCTCACTGAGTTGCTTAGCACCTTGCTTTTGCTGAGGCTGGCTTTAAACTCATGATCCTCCTGCCTCAGCCTCATGAGCTGCTGGGATTACAGATGTGTGCCACAGTGCCTGGCAGATTTTTCTTTTTTAAGAAAAATATTTAGATATTCCTTGTAGAAATCTCTTCTACTTATTATATGTTGTGGTACTGGGAATTGAACTGAGGAGTACTCCATCCCTAACCCTTTTTATTTTTTATTTTGAGATAGAATCTTGCTAAATTGCTGAGCTGGCCCCAAACTTGAGATCCTCCTGCTTTAGCCTCCTGAGTTACTGGGATTATAGGCGTGTGCCATTGTACACAATTCCCACTGTTTGTTTTTTTTTTTTTTTTTAAACATTCATTTATTTAATAAGTTTTTATTAAGGCACTTACTTGGTCCAGCAGTATTTTAATTTTTTTTTTTCTTTTGTACTGGGAATTGAACCCAGGGGTACTTTATCACTGAGTCTCATCTCCAGCCCTTTTTAAGTTTATTATTTTATAAGACAGGGTCTTGCTAAGTTGTTGAGGTTGGCTTTGAACTTTTGATGTTCCTGCCTCAGCCTCCCAAATTGCTATGATTACAGGTGTGCACCACTGCACCCATCTCAACTGTGGAGGACAAATAGTACTGCCATCATGGAGGCTATGTTTTTTAGTTGTTATAGTTAAATACCTTATACTGGGTCATTTGTAAAGAATAAAGGGTTAGTGAGTCCACGTTTTGTAGAATGGAAGATTCAAGGTCAAGGGGCTGTACCTGGTGAGAGCCTTCTTGCTGGTGGAGATTTGGTAGAGTCTGGAGGTGATTGAAGACATCACATGGTAAGAGGGGTGTATCTACAGGGCAGAGCTAAACTGGCTTTTATGATAGATCCACTCTTAAGAAGATCTGTTAATCTATTGATCCATGAAAGGATTAATCCATGTGAATTGTCATCGCCTAATTACCTGTTAAAGGCGTCACCTCTTAAAACCTCAGAATGGGGGTTGAATTTCAACAGAATTTTAGTGGGAACGTTTCAGACCATAGCAGAAATTAACAATAAATTAATAGAATAGTAAAGATAAGATATGCCTCTAGAGGATGTTGTTTTATATAAGGAGGTACCATATAAACTTAAAATTTTTTTATGAAGTTATAATTTGCCGCCCCTGACCAGTGCAGGCAACTGAACTTAAGGTTGCTCATGTGAATTTCCTGGGACATCAAATAAAACACAGACATATACACAGACATATACTTTACTTTTAAATCAAGCTTCAGGATGGCTCCTCCACTCTCAGCCTCTAGCTCCCCAAATGGGAGAGTGAGGAAAGTCATGAAGCACATTCAGAAGTGGGCTTTTATTGGGAGGACACTCATTCTTAGAATGTTCCACCCAAAAAAGGTCAGGAGGGGCAGGGTTACAAAGACAGGTGAGTGTAATTTGATCCAAGGGGTTGTAGGAAGGCACACCTATGCCTGAAGACACCTTCTGCTACTTTGAGGATGGAGCAATATTAGGTCACTATGACATAGCCTCTCTGATCATGGGAAGGAAAATACCAGTCATTCAGCGAGACAGCCTCCCACAATACTTGTCTATTCTACTTGTACCTTCTGGTTTTTGTGTTATGTTTTCAGACATCTATCCTGTTCATGGTTAAGAACTATTAGCAGTTTTTATAAATATTTTCAAAATATTAAAGGAATTTTCTTCTTCGTTTTATTACTTAACCACTGATTCACATCCCCAGCACCCCCACCCTTCTTTTTTTCTTAATGTTTTATTTTTGACATTGGGTCTTGCTAAGTTGCTTGGGGCTTCACTAGGTTGCTGAGGCTGGCTTTGAATTTGAGATTCTCCTGCCTCAGCCTCTTGAGCTGCTGGGATATAGGTGTGTGCCACCATGCCCAGCTAAATTTTGTTCTTTAAAACATTAAGAGGAGGGTTAGTGATATAGCTTAGTGGTAGAGCACTTGCCTAGCATGTGCGAAGCCTTGGGTTCAATACTCAACACTGCAAATACAAACAAACATTGAGAGGAGTCAGACAATGGCCATGGCACATGCCTGTAGTCCCAGTTACTAGGGAGGCTGAGGCAGAGTCATCACTGGAGCCCAGAAGTTTGAGACCAGCCTGAACCTCTCTTAAATAAAAAAATAAAAAATAAAATTACAAAAAGCTGGTTTGGGGATATAGCTCAGCAGTAGAGTGCTTGCTTAGAGTGCCTAAGGCAACATAAGAAAAAAATGACATTTAGAAATCAGATTTATTTTAAGGTAATAAAAAAATGTTTTGCTCAGTGGAATTCAGAGTTCATTGTCCTTGAGTATGTCTCTGAAAGTAAAATAGTATTTTAATAAATTATGGAGGGTGGTGGATAATTTTAAAAAGAAAATTTAAATCAATAATAGTGAAAAATATTTCTCTAAAAAGTTATCCAGTTAAGGCAAATTTTTATTTTGTCCATGAAATGATTAAAATGTTGAATGAGATGAATTTTCATACATTAATTGTAAAATGTTTATAAAAAGCAATTTGGAACTGGGTGTATGTGGTGCACGCATGTAATACCAGCAACTCAGGAGGCTGAGACAGGAGGATTGCAAGTTCAAAGCTAGCCTCAGCAATGATGAGGCACTAAGCAATTCAGTGAGACCCTGTGTCTAAATAAAATACAACATAGGGTTGGGGATGTGGCTCAATGGTCGAGGACCCCAAGTTTAATCCTTGGTATAGAAAGAAAAAGCAGCAATTTGGATGTACATGATGGGATTCCAGGCTTGTATAATTATATCAAAGTGGATTCTACTGTCATATATAACTAAAAAAAACTGATAATTCAGCACTGCCAAATTGCTTTTTGTTGTTTAAGAGCAGAACTTTATACATAATTTCATTTAGCTGAATATTCTAAGAAAATAATTAGAATGTTTATTATAATATAATTAAAAATGCTTATTATAGTATTTTACCTGCAAAATTTTGTAAAACATCCAAATCCAAAATGTTTAATGATAAATAATAATTATTTTATATCTTTAGTTACACAGTTATCAAATGTTTATAAGTAATTTTTAGTTATAGTGAGAAATATTAATAGTAGCAATTGTCTCTGGTCTACAGGGATTATACATTATGTTTTTTAATACTTTTATTTAGTTTCTTAAATTTATTGTATGACTATTATTTAAACTAGGAAAAAATTAATAAACATGTCACTGAACAAAGTGGATGAAAGGTTGTGGTTTGGTCAGTGACTTTTTGGGTAGGTAATTGATATCTTGGTTATTTAACCTTAACGAAAATTGCTTTTAAATTCTTAAATTTTTCTTTTTTAGGTTGCTATGCATAATGACAGTTATGATACTTCGTATGGTAAGATTATTTCTAACTTACCTTTTGTTTTTTGATTATATGAAATACTCAAAAAAATTTTTTTTTATTTTATTTTTTTTTTTATTGTTGGTCGTTCAAAACATTACATAGTTCTTAATATATCATATTTCACAGTTTGATTCAAGTGGGTTATGAACTCCCAATTTTACCCCGTATACAGATTGCTGTATCACATCAGTTACCCTTCCATTGATTTACATATTGCCGTTCTAGTGACTGATGTATTCTGCTGTCTATCCTATTCCCCTCCCCTCCCCTCTTCTCTCTCTACCCCCTCTACTGTAAATCATTTCTTCCACTTGTATTATCTTGTCTTACCCCTCCTTTCCTCTTATATGTAATTTTGTATAACCCTGAGGATCACCTTCCAAAAGGGAGTGAGAAGGGAAATCAAAATTTTAAGTTTTAAATCACTCCCAGTAATTTAATTGTTGACAGCAATACCTGAAAAATGATAACTGAGTTATCAGGTACTATAAAGTTTGATTTAGATTAATTCTCATAGATATCCCTTTCACTGGCTATAACTTTAATATTGACATCAAGAGATGCTCTGGGTTTTCTTTATTTTTTCATTTAATTTCTCCCTTTTTTGTGGGAGAGGGTGTTACTTGGACCTAGGGGTACTTTACCATTGAGTTATTCTCTAGCTCGAGCTTTTTTTTGAATTGAGGTCTTTTTGAGTTGCTAAGGGGCTTGCCAAGTTGCCGAGGTGGCTTGAACTTGAGATCCTTCTGTCTCAGCTTCTTGAATCACTCAGATTACAGTTGTGTTTACCATACTGACTGCCTTTGTATTTGCTTCATGAGTATATTTTTGAAGACAAATGGAAGGATAAGAAACCAAAGTTATTCCAGATATTATTTATTCCTAACTCTGCTCAAAAAATATTGAAAGTAGATGATCAAAAGATTAAGCATACTTATTTTTTTCAAGTCCAGTAGTCATGATATGTTTTTTTCCCCTCAGTTTTAGTCAATGATTAATTTTGTGCTTATCTTTTTTTTCTGTTATCTTGTAGGAAGTTTAACAAACTCTTTGAATGTCCCAGAGTTTGAAGAATCTATGAGAGATTGTGAACAAACTAGTTTGAATATGGATAATAACACAAAATTTTCTGTGTGGGTTTCTTTTTTTGAAATTTACAACGAATGTATTTATGACTTGTTTGTTCCTGTATCATCAAAGTTCCAAAAGAGAAAGATGTTACGACTTTCCCAAGATGTAAAGGGTTATTCTTTTATAAAAGGTATATTAATGAGTCTTTTTATTTTATTGCTCCATAGTTGTCTCATAGGCTCTGTGATAACTACAGGAAAGCAAACAAAATTAGGAATTTTTCTTCTCATTATTACTATTAAGAAAATAAGAGAATTTTGTGTTTTGGAAGTATGTTGTGGTGTGTTTGATACACTTGAATGTAAAAAGGTCTAGATGTGTTTGCTTGAGTATCATTAATTGGGTTTTTAGTGATGGGAAAAGCTGGGTGTGTTTTTATCTTATTCTGTTACTTTGTAACATTGGCCAAATTTTGTAACTAATACCATAGTGACATTTTTCACATCTTTTAAAATCATTACAGTAACAAAGTCATATTAATAATATCATGACCCATGACTTCCATATGTGTATATATGCAGAATTCAGAAGTTTCATTAATTATGCTTAATCTTACTGCAGTTATGCCCTGTGATGTTTTCTGTCTTTTGTTTCGTTTTTATAAAATTCTGGTTAAGATAAAACAGTTTTAATAGTTTTTAGTTGTAGTTGCCACAATACCTTTATTTTATTTATTTATTTTTATGTGGTGCTAAGGATCAAACCCAGGGCTTTGCACATATTAGACAATGGCTCTACCGCTGAGCCACAACCCCAACCTCAGCCCCAGTGACAAAAAATTTTGATTGTATTAGTCACTAATGAATTACAATCTGTAATATTTCATGGCTATATAATTTGTAGGTTTCATCTGTACTGCTTTGTCTTTCTTTTTTCCCCTCTTGAGTGTCAAATTTAAGGAATTTACCTATTTTTAGTTTTTCCTTTGGCAGACTCTATTGAAGAGCATTTACTTTGTATGTTTGTATAATTTAAATGATGTAATATTATAATCCTCTCTTCTGAAACATTTATCTTGAGGAATATGGAATAACTAAGTTGACTCAAAGTAGAATATATTGTTAGAAGAAAGATTTCATTATATGTCACTGGAAAAATACCTTCAAAGAGATCATACTATAGGACAGGTCCTGTGTTTTCATAAATTGCTATGTGTTCTCTTTATTTCTTAAAGATCTTCAGTGGATTCAAGTGTCTGATTCCAAAGAAGCATATAGACTTTTAAAACTGGGGATAAAGCAGCAGAGTGTTGCCTTCACAAAACTGAACAATGCTTCCAGTAGAAGGTAAGTAATAAATCCTATGGAGTAATAGTATTCTGTGCTAATTTAAATACAGCTTATTTTAGATTAAATTGGGCATTAAATTCTCTGATATGTTAAACTAATTCATAGGCATAAAAGACTTCAATAGAGTGAAGAACACTAAACACAGAATATTATCAGTACTATATATTGTCTTAACATTAGATTCACTAATTTGAAGGAAGTCTAAAACATTTTTACTTCAAACAGGGTTTCTTTTTTTTTTTAATATTTTATTAATTGTTGTTGAGACTTTATTTATTTTTTTTATGTGGTGCTGAGAATCGAACCCAGTATCTCACACCTAGGCAAGCACTCTACCACTGAACCACAACCCCAGCCTTCTTCTTTTTTTTAATATTTATTTTTTAGTTATAGTTGGACATAACACATTTATTTTATTATTTTTATGTGGTGCTGAGGATCAAACCCAGGGCCTCACATGTCCTAGGCAAGTGCTCTATCCCTGAGCCAAACCCCAGCCTTCCCTCCTCCTTCCCCTCCAACAGGGTTTCTTTATCATTGAAATGACATTCTCAGTTCTCTTTAAATTTTGAGACAGCATCTTGCTAAGGGTCTCCCTAATTTATTGAGGCTGTCCTTGACTTGCAGTTTTCTTGCCTCAGCCTCCCAAATCTTTGTACTCTTTCTTTATGTCAGTACCCTAGCTCATTTTTGGAGTAGCCTAGAATGGTGGTCTTTTCTCTGTTTTTCTCACTTACCCCATGAATACTATATATACACTACATTAGGCTATGTTTCAAGGAATTAAAGTTGTTTTTGATGAAAGTGATGGGGGGTAGGAGACAAAGTAAAGACATTTCAGAAGTGAGTTATTTAAAACAGATTTTTCTCTTAAGGGTAAAGACTTTGTCTTAAGAGCCATAGTCTCATACTCAGTTCTGGGGGGTTTGATCTATGATTCAGATAAATCTGTATAAATTCAAATATGTTTGGCTTTAGCTATGTGTTTGAAGAATATTAGCTGAAAATACATATAATATTTGAACTAATGTGATCTTTGCACAAGAAAATTGAGTATTATAAATTATTTCCTTAGTGGAAGTTAGAATGTCAAAGGAAGAGATTTGAGGGATTTAAAGCTAGGCAAAAGATAAGATGATTTTAGTGGATATATAAGTATGGAACACTGGGTGGACATAAATGGTAACTATTTGGAAAATGCCCTGGTTGGACTATCATTAATACAAGAATATGAATAGAGGTCCATTTGCAATTCTTACCTCTTTTATTTAGACTGCAGAAATGGAAAGGTAATATTGGAAATATATTATTTGATTATTAAAAGTGGAAAAATAATATTTGATCTTTGTATATTTCTTTTAGCCACAGCATATTTACTATTAGAATATTACAGATCGAAGACCCTGAAATGTCTCGTGTTATTCGAGTTAGTGAGTAAGTTGACATTCTTTAAATTGTAATTATTTTTAATTGTTTTGAAGAATTTTAAAGTAATCTTTTTTTTTTTTTTTTAAATCAATTCAGATTGTCTTTGTGTGATCTTGCTGGTTCCGAACGAAGCATAAAGACACAGAATGAAGGTGAAAGGTTAAGAGAGACTGGGAACATAAATACTTCTTTATTGACTCTGGGAAAGTGTATTAATGTTTTGAAGAACAGTGAAAAGTCCAAGTAAGTGGTATTGAAATAGTATGTTAGGTATTATATTTAAACTCAACTTTGGTGTTTTAAGAAAGTACTATTTTTAAAATTGCTTCTTATGTATGCTTTATGATTAAAGTACTTAGAGATCTTGGATTTAAAAAATGATAGAAATAAAAAAAATATTAGTTGATGCCAGGGACTCATCAAGTAAACTCAGTATTTTTGATAGTAAATATTTACTAGCAGATAATTTTTAGATAGTAAGTTTTTCATGATGCTGGCTTGGCATCACTTTGCCACTTTGATCTTACTAATGCATTGTTTGTGTTCTACAAGATATGATAGATTTTTGCTTTAATCAGCATTTTCAGATGTGTCCATGGTAAATGAACCTTCACCATTTCTAGAAAAGTGTTTTATGACATCCATTGCAGGACTATATTGGAGGACATAACTCAGTTAAATGTGATTTTATTTACTTTTGGACTAGTTGATTATTGTTAGTACTCTTATTATTAGTAGTATTTAAAGAAAACACAGAAGAACTATTATAGTATTACTGATGGAACTGACCTAAAGTTTATATCCATGGTAGGTAGCTTAGTTATTTCTTTGTAAAATTTATCAGAAACCCAACTTCAAGAGATTTATTTTAATTTATAATTTTTTGAAAAAATTTCCATAGGTTTCAACAACATGTGCCGTTCCGGGAAAGTAAACTGACCCACTATTTTCAAAGTTTTTTTAATGGTAAAGGGAAAATATGTATGATTGTCAATATCAGCCAGTGTTGTTTTGCCTATGATGAAACACTCAATGTGTTGAAGTTCTCAGCTCTTGCACAAAAGGTAAATATATTCAGATTTTGCAAAATTTATGAAGCCATCTCTTACTATTGGAATATGAGCAATTTTCATTTTTCATGTTTTGCATTTATTACTCTAAGCCTAGGAAATACTTGAAAGTAAAAATGTAAATATGTGAACCAGTATGAAGACATGAGAAAAGATTTAAAGTTGTCCCTATAAGAACTAAAATCACCTTTAGTAATAAGTATTAATTATAAGCATAAGTTAAAATTAATGAGTATTGTTGGAATTAATTGTCTATTCTGCTATTCATCTGGTTTACTTAGTACTAGATAATCAGAAAGGCTTTTGCTAGAAATACTGCTCAGATCTTAGAAAGGTAGATTTACCTGTAGTTTTCATGTGTAAGTAGATTTTTCTAAACAGAATCATCATTTATGGATGCTGATTTCTTTTTATGTTTGCAGAGCTATAACATTTAAGTTGTCATTTGACTTAATTTATAAAATTAATTTTTAGTGGATAGTTCTTGCTTTTTTTCTTTTAAAACTCACATTGATATTTTAACAGGTTTGTGTTCCAGATGTTTTGAATTCTTCTCAAGAGAAATCTTTTGGACCCATCAAATCTTCTCAAGATGTATCATTAGATAAAAATTTAGATAATAAAATATCAAATGTAAAAAGAAACACCATTTCCTGGGACAATAGTCTAGAAGATCTGGTTGAAGATGAAGATTTACTTGAGGATCTAGAAAAAACTGAAGAAAAACAAAATGTTGAAACTGAACTTATTGATGAAGATTTAGATAAAACATTAGAGGAAGACAAGGCTCTCATTAGCCATGAGGAAAAAAGAGTATGTATTAAGAACTCATTTCTATGCTTGGCTTGTTTTTCTGAAGTTAGTATTTAACAATTCTGAAGTCTCTCTTCCCCTTCCCTTTATTTATTTAGGTTCTTTTTTTTTTTTTTTAAATTTTGTGCTGGGTATTGAACCCAGGAGTGCTTTACTACTGAGCTGTATCCTCACTCCAGTTTTTAGTTTTTAATTTTGAGATGGGCTCAGGGGAGTGTTGGGTGTCTCCCGAAATTGGCTTCATGACCTTGAAATTGTGATGCTCCTTCCTCAGCTTCCTGAGTAGCCGGGATGACAGTAGCTGGGATTACAGGTGTAAGCCACCATGCTGGGCTTTTTTTTTTTTTTTGAGATGGGGTCTCTCTATGTTGTCCAGGCTGGCTGTGAACTCTTGGATTCAAATGATCCTTCTGCCTCAGCCATACTTGTATTTGGGTTTACAGGTGTGTGCCACTCTTGAATATTTTTCTTTCAGGAATACACTAAAATTTTTGTATCTCAATTTTACTTTTTGAAAAACTTCAAACCCATAGAAACATTGATGTAATAAATACTTATTACCTTTTACCTGGATTTGCCATTTGTTTTAAGTATATAGATACACATTTTTTGTTTACTTATAGTTTGAAATTAAGATACATCCATAAAGATACCTTACAACTGAGCATTTCATTGTGTATTTCTGGAGAATGTAGACATTTTCCTCATGATGACAAGACCATTTTCATACCCAAGAAATTTAACATTGAGGTGGTAAAATAATCTATCATACCATACATCTTGACATTTTTCCATTGATATGAATGTTTCCTTTATAGCTACTTTGTTTTTATCTATAACTTAAGTTAGAACATAACTTTTGAGTATTACGTTCCTTTAGTCATTTCTAATCTAGCATTGACAATTGTTGGAAATTATCAAAACAATTTCTCTAAGTATATCTACATTTGTGTAATTTTCTTTAATTCTTAACATTTTTTTCAGAGATGTTATTTATTGTTTTAAATAGTGAGGCAATGTGTGGTTATTTAAACATTTTAAAGTAGTATTACATTTATGACAGAATGTGATTAAAGAAAATTATGCATCAAGATCTCTAATCTGCTACTCATATGAATAGTGGTATACATTACTGTTTTGTAACCTGACTTTCTTCATTTAAAAATAAGTTGTGGGGAGGCTGGGGATATAGCTCAGTTGGTAGAGTGCTTGCCTTGCATGCATAAGGCCCTGGGTTCAATCCCCAACACCACCAAAAAAAAAATGTGGGGCTGCATTATAGCTCAATGGTAGAGTACTTGCCTAACATGTGTGAGGCACTGGGTTCAATCCTTAGCACCACATAAAAATAAATAAAATAAAGATATTGTGTGTCCATCTGCAAGTAAAAAAACAAAGTTATGGCTGGGCTGGGGATATATCTCAGTGTTAGAGTATTTATCTAACATGCTTGAGGCTCTGAGTTCAATTCTCAAAAACAAAAAAGTGGCTAGAGGTGGTGGTCACACCTGTAATCCCAGTAACTCGGGAGGTCGAGACAGGAGGATCCCAAGTTTGTGGCCAGCGTGGGCAACTTACCAAGACCCTGTCTCAAAAAAAAGGTGGGGAGGGAGCTGAGATATTGCTCAGTATTTAAAAAAAAAAAGCACCCGTGGGTTCAATCCCCAGTACCAAAAATAAAAATTGGAAAGTATAACCTACTAATATAGGCCATTATTACTACTTATAGTATTTCTGTATGACAGTAGCATAATTGAATTAATCCTTCAAGTTTGGCTCTTGAATTGGGTTCACTTTTTTAAATAAAACTAAATTATTGCAAACACCAACAGTGGGATAAGTGTTGTCATAGCTAAAACACTGGGCTATATCATTATTTGTGATTATTTGTCATTAAAAGTGATTAAGAGTAGAATTTCAGTCAGTATATCTGTAGAAGTATTTTCAAATATATGGTTGAGACAATCAAAGATTTATAAGATTACAGAGAATTACTTGATTAATTTGTTACTGAGAAAATTTAATCATAAACCTTAAAAGAGTATCAGGTGTTTTTCTGAATTCTGTAACTTATTTAATTTTTTTAATATTTATTTTTTAGTTTTAGGTAGATACAAAATTTTATTTTTATATGGTGCTAAGGATTGAACCCAGTGCCTCATGCACGCTAGACAAGGACTGAGCCATAATCCTATCCCCTCTAACTTATTTTATTAATCCATACTTGCTATGTTAAGTGATGACTGCTTTAATTGTTCACTGTCCCTATTACATGATTATATGTATTTTCAAAGGCTACAGAGTTGTTACTTACATCTGGATAGTTTAAAAACCTAGGAAGATAATTATTTGTAACATTTTTTGTGTTTGGAAAGTGAGTATTTTTAGCAATTTCTTTGTTCTGTCTAGCACTTGGGCTTTAGACTTTGACAGAACACTTTTTATTTAAAAACTTTTTCCTTGATTTAAATTTTTAATTGGTGCATTATAAATATATGTAATGGTGCAATTAATTATTACATATTTGTACGTGTACACAATATAACAAGCCCATTTATTATAGATCTAGTCCTTTGCCTCCTGTGAAATGCTGATGATCTACCAAGCTCACAGAAGGTCATATGGATTAAATGAAATCAAATATGGAACTCTCCAATGTAGTTCCCGAAGGATAATAAATATTCAGATTTTATCTTGACTTTTTCTCTTAGTGCAGCTACACAGACGTTTGAGTTATCATAAGTTTCTTTTTTTTTTCCATATATCTGTTTCTGAAATGCAGAGAGGTCCACTTGATTTTTCAGACTAACGAATTCCTGCAAGTGTACAGTTTTCAGTGAGAATATTAGCACTATTAGAAGGATGTATATTTATAATTGACTAAATAAAAATAGTTTTATCTTTGAATATTTTGAAAGTTTTTCTCTTGATATGCTTATTCTTTTCTAAGAATTTTAATATTTAAATGTTTTAGAAGCTTTTGGATTTAATAGAAGACTTGAAAAAAAGACTAATAAGTGAAAAAAAAGAAAAGTTAACAATGGAATTTAAAATTCGAGAAGAAGTTACCCAGGAGTTTACTCAATATTGGGCTCAACGGGAAGCTGATTTTAAGTAAGTTATTTTTTTTAATGACTTAGCATAAAAGTGAAAATTTTATTTACTTATTTAGTTTTTTTAAACGTATTTTCTTGTTTTATAATGGGTGTTTTCTGAGTTTTTTTTTCCCCCCTGAACACCATGATTAGCAAACTTTATTTATTTATTTATTTATTTTTTAACTAGTTAATTAATTTATTTTTTAGTATTGGAGATTGAACCCAATGCCACTGAGCCAGATTTCTTAGCCCTTTTTATTTTTTATTTTGAGACAGGTAGGTTCTCACTAAGTTGCTTATGGCCTCACTAAGTTGCTTAGGGCCTCACTAAATTGCTAAGGCTTGCTTTGCTGCTGGGATTACAGGCATGTGCCATTGCACCTGGCTAGTAAACTTTATTTGACTTATACATAACATAGGACAAATCACTGCAGAATACACACTCTTAGCTGCGCCTAAGTAAGTATCTAAGTATCAGTGAACTTCAAAGTACAGAGATAATGAAGAAATTTGTTTTGATTTTAATGTTTAAAGATAGGATTTCATGATGAAAAGATAACTAGATTAGATTTAGATTAGCAGCAAACAGAGGAACTTTCAGTGGATATTTAAACTCATCTAGCTATGCTGTGAAACTTAAACATATGTATTAGACAATGAAAAGGGCTTACATCAAGGAACTAATAAATCTCATAGAAGTTAGATTAAAAGATCATGTGAAGCCCAGAATGTGAGGAAGACTCTGTTACAAAGTTAAAAGTTGGTATTTTAAAAGGCTAATTAAATTGGTAATTCTTGGCAAGATTGATCAAGAGATAAAAAAGGTGTAAAAATGATCAAAGTGAGGAATTTAAAATAAGCATCATTAGAGATGTTATAGATATTAAGAGAACAAGTACAACTTTGTCAGTTTGAAAATTTAGACAAACTACATAAATTCCTCAGAAAATATAACCCATTGAAAGATAATAGAGCATCTGAACAGTTCTAGACCTATAAAGAATATAAACCTATAAGTTCAAACCTTCTCACAGAGAAATTATTAACCCAGATGGCTTTGCTAGTGAATATACTAATTGTTCCAGGAAGAATGAATACTGATTTTTATGGAAACTTTTCCAGTATATAGAAGATGTATTCATTGTATAAACATAGAATATTGATTTTATTTTATTTTTGTACATGAGATTGAACCCACGGAGGTGAAGGATGTGTGTGGGGAGGTGTTACCACTAAGCTACATCCCCAGCCCTATTTTTCTTTACTTTTTTTCTTTTGTTTGTTTAATTTTGAGATATAGGGTCTTACTAAGTTCCTGAGGGTCTTGCTAAATTGCTCTGGCTGGACTAGAACTTTTGATCCTCCTACATCAGCCTCCCAAGTCACTGGTATTATAGGATTGTGCCACCGTGGCCAGCCACAAAATCTTGCTTTTTAAAAATGGGAAAGCATAAAGTCATAGGCCAGTTTTTCTCATAGGAATAGATGTAAAAACATTTTAAAGATGTAAAAATACCTTAGTTTTCTTTATACAAGTTTCAAAACTGGTGTTACTAATTCCCACATGATTATTTAAATTTGCTTTTAATGTGTAGTATACTTGACCTTAGAAATTTAAAGCATACAAAGTATTGCCTTTTTGTTTTTTAATGGGATTAATTTGTGTTATGAAGGGAAACACTCCTTCACGAAAGAGAGCTATTAGAAGAAAATGCTGAATGTCGTTTGGCTATCTTCAAGGATTTGATGGGTAAATGTGATACCCAGGATGAACCAACGAATGGAGTTTGTGTTACGGAAGTTGAAACTAAAGTATGTTACTTGGAGTTTTTTAAAACTCTATTGAGGTTTTAGTGCCAAGATTTAGCAAACCACATCAGTGATGAGAACTGTTAATATAGTTTAGAACTAAAACAGTATTTGCTGTAATATAGCTTTATTATAGTTAGGCATGTTTTATTAGGAATGTAAGTATAGTACTTTTTATTAGCTTTTGGACTAGGAAGAATTTATATCTGTTAAATCTATGTTCCATTTTATTACTTGAGTCATTGTATTGATTATCAGCAGATAAGAATGTTTTTTGTTTGATTATGGAATACTCCTCAGGAAGGTGTAAGAGAAGCAACTAGGGATCATTGCTCTGATTAAAAAATATATATGTAAAAAAAATATATATATATGTAAAAAGGTTGACTTTCTTAGGTAACCACCATTCTCTACTTTTAAGGATAATTTATCCTTTTCGTCTGCTTCCTCTGAAGCTGAAATTGATCAAACATTTCCCTACTAACCTCCACTTAATTCAAGGGCCTGAAACAATGATGTCCAGGCTCTTATTTTCAAACCACTATATTATCAAACCACTATGTTAGACATGGTGGGATGGGGGTGGGTTGTGAGTTGTGAAAATGAAGGATTTGTTTCCTGGGTTATTCTAAAACATTTTGAAAAAGACTGATTTTGTAATTGAAATTACCTGAGTTAGGTAATCATAATTGTTTTATGTGTTAATGCAGTTAATGACATTTTTATGAGGAAATATGTGTCAAAAATGAATTATGGAACTCAAAGTTTTCATAATTGGTTGCTGTTTTTAAAACTAAGTCAACAACCAGATATGAAAAATTGTACGCTATATGTGTAAACAGAATTGTAATGCCTTCTGCTGTCATATAAATAAAAAAATAATTAAGAAAAAAAGACTAAGTCAAATAGTAATACATGTAAAGGTGAAACCCAGTGTTAATGTTAGACATGTGGTTTTTGCTGTTTTTAGGAAGCACATAATTATGTAGGACTTGAAGATATTATTGATTCTCTTCGAGATGATGTCTCTGATATTAAGAAACAGGCTGAAATCGCTCACTTATACATTGCATCTCTTGCTGATCCCCAGGAAGCTATTGCTTGTTTGCAGCTAAAGTTTAATCAAGTTAACGCTGAATTAGCTGAAACCAAGGAAGAATTAATCAAAACCAAAGAAGAGCTAATAAAAAGAGAAAATGGTAAGTGGATGTATTTTACCCCCATTTAGACATTATAAATAAGTAAGTTAGTTAGTATGCTATTTCTGCAGCTTATTTACCATAATAACCAAAAAAATTATTTGATGAAAGTAGCATATTTTAATATTTTTATCATTTGTTTTGCCATGGTTCTAAAATGTGTTTTGCCTTCATTTATATTTAGACTGATATTATTAGAAAAGACTTCTCAAAATAAATTAAAAAAAAAAAACCTAAAACAAACAAAAATCCTGCCAAACAAAACCAAGTACTAGCTTATAAATCCATTAAGAAATCCCTTAGGAAATTGTAAATGTGTAGTGTAGAAGATTCTAGTATGGGCTTGCTACTTTGGAAAGAGTAATTGCTGTGGAGAAGTTTAAAAATAGTCTGTTAGATTGATGTTTTATTTCATCTTTGAAGGATTATATGTATTTACTATATATGTATGATGCTGCCATCTGAATTTTACTAGAGATCAAATACTCCACCTTTTTCTGTGTGAAACAAGATGGATAGGAGATTGGTACATCTGCATTTTGACATGGACCAGAAAGAAACTTGCTCCTTTTCTCTTATGTTTTGCTATTTCTTTACTCTTTAGCATATGTTACTCAATTTTGCACTCAGGTTTGTGTGTGTGGTTTTTTTTTTTTTTTGAGTTGTAGATGGACAGAATGCCTTTATTTATTTTTATGTGGTGCTGAGGATGGAACCCAGTGCCTCACACATGCTAGGCAAGTGCTTTGCTGCTGAGCTACAGCCCCAGGTTTTTTTTTTCTTTTTGTGACACTGGAAATTGAACTCAGGGGTTTTCTACCACTGAGCTACATCCTCAGTTCTTTTTTATTTTGACACAGTTCTTGCTGAGTTGCAGAGGCTAGCCTTGAATTTTCAGTCTTCTTGTCTTAGTGTCCCAAGTTGCTGGGATTACTGGTGTGCACCACTGCACCTGGCTACACAAAGTTTTGAAAGTTGCTTTTTTGTTATATTATCCCCTTGTGGTTGAATTAGTAGATGAGTATTGTTCCCTTTAATGCTCTCAAAAATCTTTTCCTGAATATAGTACACTACAACAGCTCATGTTTCACAGTTGTTTATTAATCTAGATTTTTTTAATGCTTAGATGTTTCAATATTCTTTATTTTTTTCAGAATTGGTTCAAAAACTTGAGACGTCTAATAAGGTAATATTTTAATCTGTTCTGATAAGAAGTTAATAAAGTAAATTAAAGACCATGAATTAGAACACCGTATGTTTATTTTAAAAATAATTTTTAAAAACTAGTATATGTAGGTGACAAAAAAATGAAAAGTATAGGTGCTTTCACCTTTCTGCTTCTCTTTAGTGATGGTCAGTACAAAGTTATTTCAAATGTTCTAGAAGATTTATACACATGTAGAATTCACACAAATTTGTTCCTTTTAAAAAATTTACACAAATAGGATTATAGTTCTGTGTCTTGATTTCTTTCCTTAAAAGATAATCTTGAAATAATTCTATATTGCACATACAGATATCATTCTTTCATTATGTATATGGTATTGATTAGATATATTTAAATTGTGTTTATTTTCTCTAAAATTACTAAACATATTAAAATATAGGATAAAGCCTGACCAGTATACAGAATATGAATGAGGGTTACTCCTAGAGGGTCCTCTGTACCTTAGTGATTACAGATCACATATTCACCCTAGGTAGTTTAGGGTGGATTTGACTTTTATAGATACTCTTCCTTTTTCTGGATGAGTTGATATTGTACTCTTTTTCTGTCAGCCGTTTTAGGGAAGTATATTCTTTGCATAAAATACATAAAAATGTAAGTGATCTAGAAGTGCAGTTTTAAAACTGTATAGACTGTATCTTATCAGTATATACGGGCTAAGAGCTTAAGTTAAACTATTAACTTAAGTTAAACTATTCTTTCGTGAGTTCTTCAAGGTTAGCATAATAATACTTAAGAGGCTTTGGTTATAAAATAAAATAATTGTTGAGTTTCTAGAGTGAAAGAACAAGAAACAACTTTTTTGGTGCTTTCATATTTTTCTTTTTACAGTACATTTTGAATGTGACTTTAGGGATGAGTGTTCTTAGTGTTCTCTAGTTTTCCCCAAATGTTACTCAATTGCCAGAGCCATTAGTTATTTTAGGATGAAACAAGAAATAATTTAAAAAGTGTTTCAATAAAATTGAAAATAAAATTTTTATGGCACACTCTTGAGAGGTAAATTATGTAGTTTTAATATTATAGCTTTCTATGTGTGAAATAATTTTAATTAATTTTGCTTTAGGATGAGGCTGGTACATCTTTTTTAGTAAATAGTAAATCGACTTGTAATGAAGCAGTTGAAATGCCTAAGGACAGCATGGATAAAACCTATGTACAAAGAAAAAGATTAAATGAAAATCAGCTTCAACAAGATGAACCACCAGCAAAGAAAGGTATTGCTACTTTAAATGTCAGCAGGAGGCTTTTAAGAAAGCTAATTCGTAAATCAGTAAATAGAAAAGGTACAAATAGGAAATTTACTCATCTAAAGAAAAACTTCAAGAAAATCTAAATATTGTGAATTCTTACATTAACATGTTCTAAACTGTCTGGAGGATAGGTGTATATGTAAAGCTAAGTAAATGTTTTTTGATACTGTGCTTTTATCACTGTGTTTTGCATACCTGTAATTACTTTTTCTACTCTTTTTATAATATTAAAAATTACTTTCATAAGGATAGTACCTATTTCTCCACAAATCTCTTCATGTTGTTTTTTTTTCTTTGCATTCTTTATTTATTTGGAGAAAATGATACTTGACAGTAAAACTTTGAGCTAAACATTGCCAAACAAATGTACTTTACTAATGTGCTAGGAGACAGTCTTATGAAAAATAGTGAACAGTTGTTTTTAAGAAAGTGAGGCTCTACTGCATAATTGTTATTGAATTGTGGAAGATAATTCTCATTTTTTTTTGGGTAAGTATGAAGTGCTTATTCATAAGGACAAAAGACAGTATAAGGGAGGTGTGACTTGAAATCATCCTCTTTAAGAAAGCTTTGATTTGCAGTTGATAGTTACCCAATGAATCTAAATAGTGTATTTCATTTCTTTTCTTTCTTTTTTTCTTTTTTTTTTTTTTTTAGTTGTCAATGGACCTTTATTTTTTTACTTATTTATATGTGGTGCTGAGGATCAAACCCAGTACCTCTCTGCCACGGAACTTCAGCCCCAGCCCCTCATTTGTTTTCTTTATAATGAGCCCCCTTCTATTATTCTGTGTTATCTCACCTGAGGCTAATGCAAATATTTTCCCCCTTCCTCTTTGAGGCTATAGAGGCAATGTAAATTATAATAAAACTTTGTCCAATGAACTTTTAAAATTAGTCTATATTAAAGAAAAGAAATTTTGGAATCCCATAATGGGATTATATGATTATAACTGCCAAAGGACATTTAGACAATTGGGTGAACAAAAAAACATGAATTATATTTGAAAAATGAAAAATTAAAGTTATTTTTGGTGGATACACTGCTGAAAGTGAAACTGGGTAAATTCTTGGGTGTGACGGAGGTGAAATTTCTACATTATGCAGTGATTCTTAGCTGAGGGCATACTCTCAATGGGGCCAAAATAGTATCCTTTTTTTTTTTTTTTCAGTACTGGGAATTGAACCCAGAGGTGCTTAAC
This sequence comes from Ictidomys tridecemlineatus, assembly GCF_052094955.1. Taxonomy (NCBI): domain Eukaryota; kingdom Metazoa; phylum Chordata; class Mammalia; order Rodentia; family Sciuridae; genus Ictidomys; species Ictidomys tridecemlineatus. The sequence continues at coordinate 35,829,021 of NC_135477.1, read as the reverse complement.
CAGTGAGTCACATCATCAGCCCTTTTTATTTTTTGAGACAGGGTCTTGCTAAGTTGCTTAGGGCCACGCTAAGTTGCTGAAGCTGGCTTTCAACTTTCCACCCTCTTTCCTCAGCCTCCCATGTTGCTGGGATTGCAAGTGTGTGCCACTGGGCCCAGTTACAAATCAGTATATTTAGAGGGTTAGGGAATTTTAATTTATCAAAAAGAGCTGTAGGATTAAAAAAATCTTAAAAATAATTACATAAGTTGTTTTTTTCCACTTTATATATATTATTTGAAAGTCCTCAAAAATGGTTATATGTTTTCTTTATTTTGCTTACAGCTTCAACTGTGGTTATTGAATAGGAATATAGAACCTTATTTGCTGGTAGGATGGCAGATTTCAATTTACAAAGCATTTTATGATCTCAAAAGTGCTGCTGCCTCTATTGAACAGATTTTACATCCATGGGATGATGTTGATAATAGGGTGCACAAGACATAACTACCTGACATTTCGTGTTTGACTCTTAAGGGACAATGACATGTAGTAGGGCTGCCAGATAGGTGCTTTGTAATGAAGCAACTGATGTTTAGATCTCAGATGTACTGGTGATGATTAGCTTCAAGAAATTTCCAGAAATAATGCCTAGAGTATTGGTTCTCATAGTATTGCATATAAAAAATACCCCAGACTTATCAAATTATTATCTTTGGGATGTGGTCCCAGGAATCTGCATTTAATAAGCACCCTGTGTAATTCTTCTCAAACTAAAAATCATTATTATATATAAATGTTTAAAGAGAGGACCCTAATTTTTTTATTAATTTTTAAAATTTATATATGACAATGGAGTGCATTACAATTCATATTACACATATAGAGCACAATTTTTCTTATCTTTGGTTGTTTACAAAGTATATTCTCACCAATTCATGTCTTCTTACATGTACTTTAAATAATGATGCCCATCACATTCCACTATCATTTCTAACCCCATGCCCTCTCACTTCCCCTCCCACCCCTCTGCCCTGTCTAGAGTTCATCTATTTCTCCTTATGCTCCCCATCCCTACCCCACAATGAATCAGCCTCCTTATATCAGAAAAAAACATTTAGCATTTGAGGACCCTAAATTTGAAAACAAGAATGTAAATTAATATAACTGGGGGTATGGCAGATTTATGAATTTTTGTGTATATCTAGAACCAGAATAGGTTACTTGTTGTGAACATGTATTTATTTGTAAACATATTTATAAACATGTTTGTAAAGATATGTACATATTTATAAGGATATACCCAAACATTTATAAAGATTATTTTGGCAGAGTGATGTGTCTTAGAGATAGAAAAGAATATACATGTTGTAGTTAAAGTTCAAAAATATTTAGATTTATTATTTAGGATAAATCAGACACAGATCGTGTGCCATCAGGGAATTTTGGAGTCTAGTAACTAAGAGAGACAAACATGTTTCAGTAAAGTCTAAGGAGCTGAGATGCGTCGAATAATGGGTATATTTTCAGTATAAAGAAAGTAAATGAAAATACCCTCTTTTAATTCAATGGGCAGCTACCAAGTGAAAGTAAAAAGTTTGTTAACAAGGAGAATTTCAAGCCCTGTCTCCTTTATATGCCTTTGCCCTTATGGATAAGCACCTCTTGTGCTTATGGTTATATCTGGGACCTTTATGCATGAGGAATTTGACTCCTAGTTACTTAGTGAGGATATCATATAAAAATATAGGTGAATTCCACAGGTAAATGGTTAATGAAGGTGTGAATGAAGATCAAAAGTACAATACAAAGTTGAATGACAGAGCAATGTTGTAAAGAAAGTTTACATGTAAACATCAAACCATCAAGTGAAAAAAATAAAAAGGAAGAGTTAAATTCTTGTCTGTTTTGAAATAAAATTCCTTGGATGTGAAACACTCATCCATCTGACTCTTATTATTACAACAGAAATAGTATGGAAGCATTAAAATATATAGATATAAACTTTTATGTCTAAAATTTATATAATAGGATTGAGTATTATCTTTCAATCATAGAATCTATGAGAAAAATTAAAAAAAATATAATTGGGCAGTTTTGTGAGGTAGGTTTATTTGTCAAAATGATTGTAATGAAGTAAACTTCAGCTAGTAGCACATTTACTATGGGAAAAGTTTAACCTATGCCAACTATAAATTTTGAACTTGTTGTATTTATATAACATTTACAAAAAGGTTTAACATACATTGTATATTAATTCATTTAAAACTCTTAGCACTATTTTTAGAGTAAGTAGAGCAAACAGAGATATCCTTATTCTGGAAATGAGGATCATGAGCCTGAAAAACTTCTCATTTTTAATTAGCCAAATCCTTTTGTACAGATTTTCAGGTTCTGTTAATAGCTAACTATATCCAAATATCTATAACTATCTATATCTCATTTGTTTTCTTGTTCTCTATAACAACTCTGGGATAGGTGGATAGGTAGATAATATTTTCATTTTATATTTGAGGAAATGGAAATAGGATTAAGCGTTTTATGGATGAGCTAGTGAACGATAAGCCTATGTTAAATGACTTCTGAGAATTTCAGCTGTTTCTCCACTGATTTAGTTATGAAAATTAAAGGTACTTAATTTGTAAATCACTAATATTATAGATTCCATGATATAATTGTACTTTATAACTTTAAAGTTCTTGGATGAAGATGTCTGCCTAGGTTGTCTCATTATGATCCCCTCTTCTGTCTTATATAATGATAATACTACTCAAGTAGCTATCATCAGTTTGCTATCCCTCTTTTGCTAACTCTGCATTAACTTGTGTAATTTTTATATAAATGGGTTTATAGTATATAATTTTTTTCTTTTTTTAAAATAGCTTATTTTGGTTTTTCATTAAAAGTTAACTTTCATTAGTTTCATATTTGATTATTGGCTTATATAGTAATATTTTAGTTTTATTAAAGTTTTCAGGATTAATAATATTTTTATTTTTAAAGGACCTATGCTTATTGCTTCAATTATCACTGAAGACCAAAAGAAAAGTGAAGAAATGCAACAGACCATTTCAGAAGATGGAAAAGTTATTAGAGTGTTACAAGAAAATAATGAAGAGCTGAAAACCCTTTTATTTACTATTCAGAATGAACTTAAAAATGAAAAGGAGGAAAAAGCAGAATTAAATAAACAGATTGTTAGTTTGCAGCAAGAACTTTCTTTTTCTGAAAAAAAGAGTTTAAGTGTAGAAGTTCAACAAATTCAGTCAAATTATGAAAAAGCAATTGCTGAATTACAAATGCAGAAAGATATAAATCAAGAACTAGAGGAAAAGATCATGAAATTATCAAAGGAGATAGAAATTGCAACAAGGAACATCACAAACAATGTTTCACAAATAAAATTAATGCAAACAAAAATAGATAAACTACGTTCACTTGATTCCATTTCCCAGATCTCAAACATAGATTTACTCAATCTCAGGGATCTTTCAAATGGTTCTCAGGAACATAATTTACCAAACACAGAGTTACACCTTTTAAATAATGAGTTTTGTGTAGATAAACAGGTTAAAGAATGTCCTATTCAGGAACTCAATAGGGAAAGCTCATTCCATTCCAGTATTGAAGCTATTTGGGAAGAATGTAAGGAGATAGTGAAGGCTTCATCCAAAAAAAGCCATCAGATTCAGGAATTGGAACAACAAATTAAAGAATTACAGGCAGAAATAAAAGGCTATAAGGATGAAAACAATGAACTGAAAATGAAAGAGAGGAAGGAGAAGAATCAAGGTGATCTACTAAAAGAAAAAGAAAATCTTATAAAGCAGCTGGAAGAAGAACTGCAAGAAAAAAGTGTTAGTCTTGATGTTCAGGTACAGCTTGTAGTTGAAGGAAAGAGAGCACTTTCAGAACTTACACAAGATGTTGCTTGTTATGAAGCCAAAATAAAAGAACTTGAAACAATTGTAGAGACTCAGAAAGATGATTGTAGGCATTCAGCAAAGTTCCAGCAAGACATTTTAGAAAAAGAATCTATCATCTCAAAGCTAGAAAGAAATCTAAAGGAATTTCAAGCAAATCTTCAAGATTCTATCAAAAACACCCAAGATTTAAGTGCAAAGGAAGTCAAGTTGAAAGAAGAAATTACCCAATTAACAAGTAATTTGCAAGATATGAAGCATTCACTTCAATTAAAGGAAGAAGAAAAAGAAACCATCAGTCAAGAAGCAGAAAAGTAAGTAAATCTTATTTAAACTGTTGAAAATTTTGCAAAGCATTTTTCTATTAAATGGGCATAATTTCATCTAGTCAAATATGGTGTATATGATGAATGAAGGACTTGAACTCTGTTCCTATAAACCTTTAGAAGCAAAAGTTATCTGTAAACATTGGCCTACTTAAAAAATACTAATTACTTAAAAATAAATCCTCTGATTCATAATTTGTATATTCCAAATTTGTGAAGATAAGTAATTTTGTAAAGATTATTACCAGTTCACATGATGATCCTAGGTGGTTAATGGTGTGTAACTATAGAAAAGTGATTTGTGTTTTTTAGATTGAAAGAGGAGCTCTGTGCAAGCTCTGCTCTTACCCAGAATCTCAAAGCAGATCTTCAGAGGAAGGAAGAAGATCATGCTGAGCTGAAAGAGAAACTTACTGATGCCAAAAAGCAGATTGAGCAAGTACAGAAGGAGGTAGGTTATTTGAAAAGTTGTGTGGCTAATGATTAAGATCATTTCCCTTACCTAGAAAGTGTAGACACTAATTTTAGGATTTAACAGAACACTTTTTAATTTTAATTTTTCTTTAAATGATAACAGTTATTTCACAAAAGAAAATGTAACCAATTTAAACAAACTAGAAAAGGCCAAAATTAAGAAAACTATGTGCCTTATGTAGGATTAGAGTATTTTTTTCCTTTTAAGGACTGTTAAAATTGAGTTCCTCCAAAAATTAAGAAGTAGCTTTTCTTTGCAGATGATATTATTTAGCAAAGTATGTAGTGCAGCTTTTATAATAACAAGTTTTTTATTAAAATTTTATTATTCTAAATTAAAAATGTATAAAAATATATTTAGTGAGAAGAAAATCCTTCCCACTTCTCCCAGCACTTGTTTCCCTGCAAGTGTTGCTAATTATCTCTTTATCTGTGCTTCTCCCTTCCTCCCTCTGTCATTTTTACCTTCTCCTTAAAAAATAGAAACATACTGATGCTTTTTCCACCTAATAGTATACATTATTTTGCTGGTATGGTGGTACATGCCAGTAATCCCAGTGGCTCAAGAGGCTGAGGCAGGAGGATCATGATTTCTAAGCCAGCTTCAACAACTTAGTGAGGCTCTTACTCAGTGAGACCCTGCCTTTAAATAAAATACAAAAAAGGCTGAGGATGTGACTTGGTGGTTAAGTGCCCCTGAGTTCAATCCTTGGTACCTTAAAAAAAAATAATAGTATACATTATTTTAATATTATCTATATACTTTTCTAATGCATTTTTAGAGGACATGAATTTTGAACAAGTGGCTGTGAATTTAACAAAAAGCAACAGTTGAAAAAGTATTTAGTATGTTTTATAAACATTACTTTGTAGGTGTCTATAATGCGTGATGAGGAAAAATTACTGAGGAGTAAAATTAATGAACTGGAGAAAAAGAAAAACCAGTGTTCTCAGCAAATAGATCTGAAACAGCGAACCATTCAACAACTTCAGGTAACATTTTTATTTTTAATAAATTAAATGCTTTCTGTTGGTATATTTTATTGTCTAATTAACTATGTAAGTTCAGTTTTAATAACAAATTCTGTCTTGGTTTTTTTTTTTATTCTGATGATTAGACTCAGTTCTTTGCACATGCTAGGCAAGTGTTCTTTTCTAAAATTAAAAAATAATTTTTTGTTTTACTTAAATAAGTCAATAGTGACTTGCTTCTAACAAATATGATATGGAAAAGAAAAAGTAGCAACTTTATAGTGGAGAAACCTAGCAAGATACCACCTTAAACCAAATATTCAAGTGTAACAACCATTAGTAGTAAGTCATATTGATGCATGTACTTCCTGATATCGCTGTGATGAGAGTGCATATCCCTTCCGTGGCATTCTTCCCCCAAAATGATAACCTCTGTCTATTTATTCAAGAGAAAACGTCTTATATACCCGAGTCAAGGATGTCCTATATAATTTACCTATTATAAAGTATCAAGGTCATTTAAAAAAAGGAAAGACTGAGGAACTATCATAGATTGAAGGAGATCAAGGAGATATGATGACTGAATGCAGTATTATATCTTGAGTGAATCCTAGAATAGAAAAAAAGATACCAGTGAAAAATTGGTGAATTGTGGTGAAGGTTGTAGTATAATTAATAATATTATACCAATGTTAATTTCTTGATTTTTGATAAATGTATCAGGTGTTGTAACATTGGGAGAAGCTGAGTTAAGGTCATACAACACATTTCCCTGCTACCTGAAATTTTTTGTAAATCTAAAAATAATTAAAAATAAAACAGAAGTATTATAACAAATTTTTTCAAAAAGACACTTGAAAAGCAAAATTCCTTTATTGTAAATGGTTCTATTTTGCTTGGTATCAATTAAGATAGGCAACAATTAAAAAAACAGAGATTTGCTGATTCCTTTCATTTTTGCTTTTAAATGAAGCATGCTAATGAATAGTCAGGTATGAACATGTTTTTAATTCTTAATATAATCTTAATATAGCTATTTATTCTTTTATAATAGGACTAAGATTTGCAGATTTTATGATTCTGCCCAAGACTTTATAAAGTTAGGACACAGTGATAAAATTAGATGAGACTGGAATGAAGTTTGGATTACCTGACAGATTAGAATTATAGGATTCCAGTTTTCATAATTTAATCTTGCTTCCTAAGACTCCTATTACTGTTTCCAAATCTTGTACCTAGATATTGCACCTAGGCTCTTTCCTTCATTTTGAGTTTACTGCTGGTGAACTTTATTTATAATGGTTTTCTTGCTTCTTTTATTAAGTACATAGTGGCTTTCTATTTGCTCATTTCTGCATTTTTATAATATGTGAGAAAACATTTACCTATAATATTGAACAAGTTGACTGGGTCATAAATTAAAAGTATATAGTGTTTTTGTGTGTTTTCCAATTATCCTTTTCACTCTACTTTTTTTTTTTTTGAGATTGGCATTTAACTGTACAGGAGACTGATTTTAGACTTAATTTTGATCCCTGTTTTTAAGATCCACTATTAAATATTGTTAAGGATTGAAGTTATGTTTATTTTATATTTCATTTTGTAGGAGCAGTTAAATAATCAAAAGGTGGAAGAAGCTCTACAACAATATGAGAGAATGTGCAAAGGTCAGGAATAAATTTCTATTTCCAATACTAAAATAACTGCAAAATAGATAGTTACAATAGCAATGACTAAGATTTTCCTTTGAAGTTTATTCTTTTAGTGGACTGAGGATGTAGCTCAATGGGTAGAGCCCAGGCTTAGCATATGTGAGGCCCTGGTTTCGATTGCCAGAAAAAAAAAAAAAATTAAGTTTATTCTCAGAAGAATTGAAGACTAAAACAATAAGCAATATTCAGTCAATGCAACATTAGTTTCTTGGTAATGACTGGTGTTTTGTGAAAAATAAAGTCAGTTAAAGTTACATAGTTTACAATGATTGTAATAGTCTATAGACAAAATTGTGAGAATATACATCAGATAAAATAACCTTTAAAATTAAAATTTATAATTTTAAAGAGTTTTTAAAAATGATACCATTAAGATTCAAATCATAGTTGCTGAATTATACTTTCTTTCTTCAATTGTATTGCTTTGTTTTGAAATAAATTTTATAAACATTTCTGATATTAAAATTACACAGATTTCTCTTTGCTGCATCACTCATTCCTTAACTTCTTAGTTGTATGAGTGATAGAACTGGAATTTAAAGGTAGATTGGCTTCACTCGCCTCAAGACACTTATCATTAATCCATGCTGTTTATACTTGGTCAACAAAATAGAAGGAGTACAACCAGATTATTATTTATTTAGAGGAGATATCCATTGATGTGGTAAATATGGTTGTGAAAATATGTCTCTGCACACAGTTCTGTTTTCTTCTTTCCTGTATCTTTGTCCCTAAATATACCCTATTTCTGTAAAATTGTGTTTTTGGCGGGGGGGTAGGGAATACTGTGGATTGAACCTGGGGGTACTCAATATACCACTGAACTACATCACCATTCCTTTTAATTTTTATTTTAACACAGGGTTTCCTGAAGTTGCTGAGAGTCATGCTAAGTTGCCAAGGCTGGCCTTGTTAGCCTCCCAAGTTGCTCAGATTGTAGGCATGTGCCACCACGTGCAATATATTTCCATATTTTAGGATTCTCCTTTATTTTAGCTCCTTGTCATTGTTAGCAATTGTAGATAGATTTTAGCTATTCTGAAAATGTTCCTTGGACCAGGGTGCCTATAATTTTTATTGTATTTAAATTTTTCATTTCTGCCAAATACTGAGAAATGTTTCATAAGCCCACTGTGACTACTATATGACTGCTCATATTTTCCAAGTTCTTGTAGCTTGCTTCCAAGTCACTTATAACCTTCATACTTTCAAATCTGTTAGCTTTTTTCAATCCCTACTTGGCTTCTTATTTTATTTTGATGTTATTTTTCCACCTTCCATTTCCTCATTTTCACTTTTAATAAGCATTTATGGTATATGAGTATAATATAAAGGTACTATGTAGCTCCCCCTCTTTTGAAAGTCTCTAGCTTTACCTTTTGTGATCTATTCTTTGAAAGATACCTACCTTTCTTTCAGAATGAGTCACACTACTCTGGCAACTTTCCTGATAAATGCATTATCTTTTTTTAAATTTATTTTTTATTTTTTTTGTGGTGCTGTACATCTAGCCAGGATATCACATATGTTAGGCTAATGCCCTAAAACTGAGCTGCATCCCGAGCCCATATCATCTTCTTTCTTCCCTTTATTTTCTTGCTTGATTTACTCCTAGGACTTTGGTTATATAGGAGACATTATTCTACAAAGAATGAAACAAAAATGGCATCTTTAGATCATAAGGCTTTCCCTAACTTCTAAATTTCTATTTAAATACTGAATGCCTTTCATTTTGCTATCTTCTTAAATTATTTTTTTTAAGTTAAGATATAGTACATATGTCATAAATTTACTCTTTAAAATTATATACTCTTTAAAAAGTTTAATGGACCATAGTGTATTTACAAGGTTGTTCAGCTAGTACCACTAATTCCAGAACATTTTGTTATTCTAAACACAAACTCTATATCTATCACTAATCATTCTTCCTTGATACCTTCCTTCCAACCCCTGTCAGTTACAAATCTACTTTTCATTTTTTTTGGATTTGCCTATTGTAGAGATTGTATGTTAAGGGGATTCATATAATATATATCTTTTTGTGTTTGACTTCTTTAATTTAGCATAATGTTTTTAATTTTCATCCATGTTATGTGTCATCCCTTTTTATGGATGAATAAATATTTCATTTTATGGATATGCCACATTTTACTTATGCATCAGTTCATGGACATTTAGATTGTTTCTATGTACAAGTTTTAGAGTAAAACTACGTGCAAGTTTATGTGCATGTTTTCAGTTCTCTTTGGGATGTTGTATGCCTACTGAGGGTAACTGCTGGGTCACGTGATAACTTTGAGGAATTGCCAAACTGCTTTTTTTTTTCCCTAGTTGTAGACAGACACATTACCTTTAAATTATTTATTTTTATTGTGGTGCTGAGGATCAAACCCAGTACTGACATGTGCTAGATAAGTGCTCTACCACTGAGCTACAACCCCAGCCCACCAAATTGCTTTTTTTCAACAAGCTGCATCATTTTACATTTCTACCAGCAAAAGGTGAGGGTTCCAGTTATTATCACTAGTACTTTTTATTTTAGAAATATTATTGCCAATTATATTAGTTTCATAAGCTTCTCTAACAAAGTACCACAAACTGGATGGCTTAAAATAGAAATTTGTTTTTTCTCAGTAACAGACCAGAAGTACATATATTAATAGGACTATGTTCTGTCTGAAGAATCTAGGAAGGGCTCCTTTCTTGTCCTTTCTAGCTTTTGATAGATGGTGGCAATTCTGGGTATTCTTTGACTTGCAGCAGCATGATTCCAATCTCTGCCTCTTGTCTTCACATGGTATCTTCCCTCTGTATATATCTGATCTGTGTCTTCTCTCCATTGGTTCTATTCCAAATTTTCATCTTATGAGCACACCATTTGTGTTGGATTTAGGGCCCATCCAAATCTACCATACGCTCATTCTTTATTTGATTGTATCTGCAAAACTCCTATTTCCAGATAAAATCATATTCATCTATTCATAATTGTGAACATGAATTTTGGGGATGTTTTTTAGCCTGATGTTTTAGTAGATATAAAGTGGTATGTCATTATGGTTTTAATTTGCATTTTATATTTTTGGAATAATTCACATTTTTAAATAGGGTTTTTTGGCTGGGCATTGTGGTGCACACCTGTAATCTCAGCAGCTCGGGAGGCTGAGGCAAAAGGATAGCCAGTTCAAAGCCAGCCTCAGCAAAAGCAAGGCTCTAAGCAACTCAGTGAAACCCTGTCTCTAAATAAAATACAAAATAGGCCTGGGGGGTGTGGCTCAGAGGTCAAGAGCCCGAGTTCTATCCCTGGTAACAACAACAAAAAAATTGATTATTTGTGCATTTGTTATGGAGTTGTAAGAATGCTTTGTGTATTTTGAATACTAGACTTTTATCAGATAAATGATATGCTAATGTTTCTCCTGTTCTGGAGTGACTCTTTTGGGGTTGGAAAGGGAATCAACCCAGGTTCTTATAAATGCTAAGCAAATGCTTTATCATTGAGTTCCACCTGCTCCCCTTTTTTGATAGTGTTCTTCAGTGCACAAACATTTTCCAAAATTTTGATGAAGTCCAATTTATCTACATTCTTTTAGTTACTTATGCAGTCAAAATGGTGTCATGTCTAAAAAACCAGTCTTCTGTGTACTCTTTTATAGAAAGAATACTTTTATAGAAAAAATATTCTTTTATAGTTTTAACTGTTATATTTAAGTCTTTGGCCCATTTTGAGTTAATGTATTTGAGTATAATGTTGTATATTATGTGAGGTAGGTTTCCAACCTCATTATTTTGTATATGGATAGTTAGTTGTTCCAGCCTCATTTATTGAAAAAACTGTAATTTCCCTGGTTACATTATCTCTACTACTTTGTGGAAAATAAGTTGTTTATAAATGTTTATTTCCAGGCCTTCTGAGCCACATCCCCAGCCCTACTCTGTATTTTATTTAGAGACTGGGTCTCACTGTTGCCTTGCTTTTGCTGAGGCTGGCTTTGAACTTGCAATCCTCCTGCCTCAGCTTCCCGAGCTGCAGGGATTAAAGGCGTGCACCACCGTACCTGGCACTTTCCAGGCTTTCATTACTATTCCATTGATCTGTATGTCTGTCCTTATGCTTGTGTTTTACCTTATCGTTATAGTGATTTTGTAGTAAATTTTGAAATTGGGAAGTCTGAATTCTCCCACCTTTTAAAGATGTCTTTGTTGATTTGGGGTGTATTGCATTTCCACATGAATTGTAGGTCTGCCTGTCAATTTATCATAAAAAACCATCTAGAATTTTAGTGGGGATTATGCTGTCTGTAGCTCTAATTGGTGAGATTAGTATTTAACCATATTAATCATTCATAAGGGATGTCTTTTCATTTAAGTTATAATTTCTTTTGATGATGGTCTTTAGTTTTCAGTATATAAATTTTGAACATCTGTCTCTTGAGAATGGGTTTTTAAAAAAACTTTACCTACATTCTCATTTTTTAAAAAAAAATGGAATTGTTAATACCAGTTTGGGATTATTCACTGCTAGTGCATAAAATGTATTTAATTATATCAGTCTTATATTATGTGACTGCTGACCTGGTTTGTGGATGCTAACAAAATGTATGTATATTCGGGTTATTTGTATGTGTTTCTTTGGGTTTTCTATCTGTAGGTCATGTCTTCTACAAATAGAAATAGTTTTATTTCTTAATTTCTAATCTATTTGCCTTATGTCTTTTTCTTGCATGCTTTCTCTGGCTAAACTCTGTAGAACACTGTTGACAAGAGGTGGTAAGAACAGACATGCTTGTCCTCTTCCTGATATTAGGGGAGAGTTTACATTCTTATTTTTATAATGTTAGGTATGAGTTTTTATAGATTTCTTTTATCAGGTTGAGAGAATTCCTTCTATTCTTACTTTGTTGAATGTTTTTATCATGAAAGATTGTTAGATTTTGTCAGATTTTTTTATGTTTGTTTAGATGATTGCTGTAGTTTTGTTCTGTACCAATACATTGCATTGTATTGATTAGTTTTATATATTGAGCTAAACTTGAATCCTATGAGATTATGGTATAGAATGGTTTTATATCTTGCTAGATTCAGTTTGCTATTATTCTGTTGAAAAATTTTTCATCATCAGTATTCATAAGGGATTTTGGCTGATAGCTTTCTTTTCTTGTGCTTAGTCTGGTTTTAGAATCCAAAAGTTGAATTCTGCATGTAGTATCTTAACCTTCTGAATATCAGTTGCTACTACTGATCTCTTCTGTTTCCATTGCTTGGATTAGGGAATTAGTATATGGTAGTTCTCTAATCAAATCTTTTCTACTTAATTTTGAACATAAAGTTTTATTGGAACATAGGAACACACATTTTTCTTTATATTGGCTATGACTATATTCATGATATGTGGTAGAGGTAAATAGTTGGGACAGTCTTTAAAGTGGTTATTCTTTGAATTTTCGCAGAAAATTGTTTTGCCCACTCATTTAAATAATCTTATTGTTTACCCTTACACTCAGATAACAGTATCTAAATTCTGTTACTTTCTCCCAGTGGTTTCTCAGTTTTGTCCTATCCCATTGCAGGTCTTATATCAAATATACTTTCTCATATAACCATACAGCTAGGTTTAATTTTTCTAAAATTCTTCTTTCATGTGTCATGTTTCTATTAAATGCTTTCATTCAGTTTATATTGCCCACACAATAAACTTTCACCCTCTAGCCTAACATTCCATCATACCTTTTTCTAGCCTAATACTATATAATCTTTCTATTCTCTCCAGACTAATTTGTTTTGTTCTCCAACTTGCCCTGTTTTGTTTTCCAACTTGCCTTTATACCTGTGAGAAAGAAAGGAAATGAAAGATCATATTTCCTTTGGAAATTTTTTATCTCAAGCAAAAGACACCAAGAATGCAGGTTTTTTTTTGGGGGGGGGGGACCTTTATTCATATAATCCCACACAGATCTATTTTATTCCTTTTTCTATCACCTCTTTAAACCATATTCCTTTATTTTTTAAGACACAGCACGTTTATTTATTTATTTGTTTATTTATTTGTTCATTTATTTGCTTATTTATTTATTTATTTATTTATCCATTCATTCATTCATTCATTCATTCATTCATTCATTTATTTATATGTGGTGCTGAGGATCGAACCCAGTGCCTCTCAACATGTGCTAGGCGAGCACTCTACTAATGAGCCCCAGCTCCAACTTCATATATTTCATATTGTTTTAAGTTTGTTTTATGTACACTTTGAGGGAGGTGTTCCTTGGGTTTATATAATTTAAAGCAGCCTCAGGTTGAATTGTACATTTCTAGCTTATCACCTCTGACATCAGCACTAGTTCTTTGAAATGAGTCCTGCGCTGTGCCATCATCAGAGGCAACAAACTGATCTTTCCTCTTTTTCTGTTTCTTGCAGACAGTGTTAACATAGAAATTTTTTCTCCCCCAGTACCAGGGATTGAACCCAGGGCACTTAACTACTAAGCCATATCCCCCGCCCTTTTTATTTTCATGTGGGGCCTTGCTAAATTGCTGAGACTGGCTCTAAATTTGCAATCCTCTTGCCTCAGCCTCACAAGATGCTGGGATTACAGGCATGCACCACTTCAAGCCAGTGACTTAAAATAGAATTCTTTATAAGTCATTACTGTAATAGTTTTTCAAGGACCAGAAACAATTTTGGCAAGGCTAGTAGCACTTTCATTCCTGAGAAATTGGTTTTAAAAATACTAGACATAAATATTTGATTTTGAATAGTTTTCTAGAAAAAGTAACTACTTGAGATAAGATATTTTTAAAAAAAGGTCAAATTGGGTTTGAGTCTTTTTTAATTTTAGAAGGTAAAGATTTTAGTTTTGGCTTGAGAATATTAAGGCTAAAAATAAGTGTCTTGCCAAATAAATTTTCTTCTAGATTCTTATGATTTGTGTTTAGTAATAGTAACTTTTTTTATTGGCAATTGCTAATTTTATCTGAAAAGATTTCTTTTCCATTCATCTATTTTGCAATCATTTTGGTCTGTAAATCAGATGTATTGCCTCTAGTATTCTAGGCAGAGGATATTGCTGTGAACAAGATAAAGCTTCTGAGTATATGGAACTTTTATTTATTATAGTTGATAAAAGTATTTTAATTTTAGAAAATGTTAATTTGTAAAATATTTTTCTTAAATATGTAGATTTAAATGTTAAAGAGAAAATGATTAAAGACATGAGAATGACACTAGAAGAACAAGAACAGACTCAAGTAGAACAAGATCAAGTGCTCGAAGCTAAATTAAAGGAAGTTGAATGGCTGGCCACAGGTAAATCAAAACAGTCTTTGAGTTTCTTAATTTTTTTAGATTTCTTCCCATTTTAAAGTAATATGGAATTTATAATAATTTATAATGGGAAATGGTGTGTTCTTTGAATGCCCTACTGCTTGTCATTTCTACTGTGATGAAAACCACTTTAAGTAAAATTGTATACAGTAAAGAAGGAATAATGACAGTCTGTAATAACTTAGGAGTTTTAAGTTGCAAGTAACTTGCGTTGTCCCTACGTGTTAAAAATAAGACTAGGCTTTCAACTGAATTTCACATTTATCAAGCTTTTAGCATTATCTTATACATCTCATAAATACTCAAGAGTATTATTGCTTTCAACATAAGATAAGTATGTACAAAAATATAATACTTATTAATAATTGAACTGTGTATGATTCTTGCAGAAAAGGCAAGCAATTTATTTATTTTGTTTTTATGTATTTTGTGGTGCTAGAGATCAAATCCAGGCCTTTGGGCATGCTGAACATATGTTCTTCCACTTAGCCTTCAAGAAATTTAGAATGAGGAAATAACCTATGCCATTTTATGTATGACCTTGGCAAGATACTTATGCTGATTGAATCTAATTGTCATCCTCTGTAAAACGTTCCTGATGATCATATATACCATATATACTTATTATGATTAAAGGAGATGATCAATGTAAGAGCACTTTGTAAACCCTAAAACAGTGTATTTGTGGATGAAGTGATGATGATGATGATGATGATGATGATGATGATGATGATGATGATAATTACATTCTACTTCATAGTTTCTTAGCCACTTTCAGAGTCCTGGCCTTTTTTTTTGAGAACTACTTAAAACATAATTAATAGTAAAGTGAATTTATATTGTATATACTGAACATCAGTCATTTAATTTCTGAGAAGTTCCTGCAGTTTCTTTTCACTAAGAAGTCAGAAAGAACTCTTAAAAGTTCAACTGTTAGAGAGGGTGAGGTTATTGGCTCAGTGGTAGAGCGCTTGCCTACCATGTGTGAGGCACTCGGTTTGATACTCAACACCACATATAAATAAATAAAATAAAGATCCATTGAAAATTTTAAAAATACTTAAAAAAAGATATTAAAAACAAGTTCAACTGTTAGAAATAGTCTCAGTTTTACTGGCAAATGAGATTGATCAAATTATATTATGTTCATGTTTGAATGTCACAATGAAGCCAACTGTTATGTATAATATAATGTACTAGTAAAACCATTAAAAATAGTCTCAGTTTCATCTTGGTGTATATTTTTGGACTCTGCTGTTTTTTATCTGTATCCCATGCCACATATTATCTCTACATGGTATATCTTTTTTATGTTTTTAAAATAATTTTGTGTCTTCAAATCAGAATTGGAAAAATGGAAGGAAAAGTGCAAAGACCTGGAAACCAAAAGTAATAAAAAGTCAAATAAAGAATTTGAGAATGATCCAGATATACTTAATAAAAAGCTCAGTAATCTTCAAGATGAATTACAGGTATGATTTCTATCTGTCTCTTCATTAATATTTCCAATAAGAGAAGTATTCAGTGTTTTATATTTTATAATTAATCTTGATATGTGTGAAATAATATTGGGGAAATATTAATGTGTGTGTGTGTAAATAAAATTTTCAGTGCATGTTAAAATAACATGGGGGAGAAACATTCTAAGATAGAAGTGCATTAATTAAAATGCAGTTATTAGATCCTCAATTTTATATTTTATGCATTTAATTTTTAAGTCATCATTTCTACTATTTTTGTTTCTATTTTTCTACTTCTTAAGTTTCTTATGCAGCAAATACTGCTATGGAGAAGAATCAGCAGAATTATTTTGATTACAACTAATCTTTTCAAAGTGTAATTATTAAACCAGAATAGAGTTGTATATCTGAACACTGGCATACATATGAAACCATACTAAATAGTGGATATACAAAATAGTATTTATGTATGTTTTTCTTTTTTAGCTTTAACATGCTGTATGTAGAAAACAACATGAGGGAACAATTTTTTTCCCATGGGAGTTAATGAATTGTATATGCTATTATGAAAAATACTACATCTACCATATTAAGATATTTATAGTGAAAAGTGTTGGTGTATTTTGCATATTTATAGTGAAAAGTGTTGGTGTATTTTGCATAATTCTGAGATGTAAGCCCATGTCTTAGTTTATAAACTTTCTAATCTTGGAATGGACTGTCATAGTTTGTCTACTATATGGTTTTAGGTACTTTTAAAGTGATGAATTTTTTTTTTTTTTTTCAAATGGAGTTTACTTAGAGTTTGAATGTAAAATATTAGATGCCTGAGAACCTAGATGATCTGTTGAAACCAATTTGAGAATTACTGATCTGTAATCTCTGTCCAGCTATTCTGAATGTTCCTTTAATGAAAGTCCTGTTATACAAGATATTCTTTATTTGGCTCCTATACCAATAATATTTTATATTCAGAACTGTACAATTAGAGGTGACCACTACAAAAAGCCCCCCTTGAATTTTAGGATGACTTGAGTAATTGTAACTTTCAGAAATTTAAATGATTTCGTATTAAGCTCACTGATAAAATCTATAAGTGCAGTTTATAGCAAAATAAATTTTATAAAGGAAAATACATCATCTAATATTTCTTTTTATAATCTACAATAATTCTGATCTTGTCATTAAATAAAAATAATTGTTTTATAATTTTTAAAAAGGTTACAAAGTGATGGGTTGCATGAAAATGTTATAAAACCAGATAGTATTACTGACAACTCAAGCATGTGATAATAACTTGTACTATATATATTTACAGAAATCTGAGCAGAAATATAAAGATGATAGAAAGAAATGGTTAGAAGAAAAAATGATGCTTATCACTCAAGTCAAAGAAGCTGAGAGTCTACGAAACAAAGACATGAAAAAATATGCTGAAGATAGGGAGCGTTATTTAAAGCAACAAAAGGAAGTGGTTGGTAACAATTATGTTTTTGGTGCATTTCGTCAGCTTTCTTTTATATGGTTTGTTATATTTATTCCTGGGATTTTTTGCTAGAATCTCTATGGTTGACTTATTTTTTATTTTTTCTTAAGGAAGATTTTGATTTTATAAGATAACTTTTCTGTTTATCTTGACATTAACTTATGTTCCTCTCCCAAACCTTCTTTGATACTAATTGTTGAACCCAGAGGTTCTCTACCACTGAGATACATCCCCAGGCCATTTTATTTTTTATTCTGATAGTGTCTCACTAAGTTTCCCAAGCTGGTCTCAAACTAAGGATTCTCCTGCCTCATCCTCCTGAGTTGTTGGGATCAAAGGCCTGTACCACCATGACTGGCTTCACTTACGTTCTTGTTCTAACTGTTCTCAATTCATTTAGCAAATTGGGAAATTGTATCTCAATATGTAGATACTGAATTTAAAAATCTCTGCCTTTTGGACTGCTCCATTTTTCCCTATAGTATTTTAAACTTTGAGCATTTTGAACTGCAGATTCTAATGTGAGTGTATTTTCCTTCAAAAGTCAATTTTAACAAGGCTTTGTAAAAAGTTAATAGTTTCTAGAATATAGGTAGAAAGGATGTTTAGTTTTTCATTGGCTAATTGTAGCTCTGTGATTCCATCTTAGCCTGTTTGTGTTGTTGGATTTTTTTTTTGTTTGTTTTTTTACTTTTCCTGTTTTAATTGTCAGACTGTTTAACACACAGTCGGAAAAAAGAAGAGTCATCAAACGTATTTAAATAAAAAAGTAGTTTTATTAATCATAATAGTAACTTGGCAGTGTCATATTGTTATCTGTTGGTCTTTTCTTTGCTTATGATAAAACTTGACTGAAGCTAAACTTTTCTATGAAAAGAAGACTTCGTTTGACCTAGGGCTGAAGTGGAAAGGGAACACAAAGCAGTGCACTGACTGCACTGACTCAGTCCCTGGGCCCAAGAGCATAGGTAGAAAAGCAAAGCAAAAGTGCAGCAGCATCCCTCAAGCCCTCAGTGGTAGATTTGTAGATAGATTACATTTAATTGTGTACCATATATAGTCTCTAAAAAACAGAAGCCATATTTCAGAAAAGACTTGTTTGAAGTATCTGTCTTTCTGAAGGCACGGGGCCTCTTCTTGAGTTTTTCTCTTTTGTGTATTTTGGTGAAAATAAACTTCATTTGGTCCTATTAACATTACATTTTTATTTTGAAATCCATATTTGCAGAAAAGTTAAAAAGAATTTCTGATATCTTACATAATAATACAATCATCAGAACCAACAAATTAATCTTTATAATACTGTTAACTAAATTATATTCCTTATTTGAAATTTACTGGTTTCTAATTACTATCTTTTTGGGTTCAGGATCTAATCCAGACTACTACATTATATTTAATTGTCATATTTCTGTAGAATATCAGCATTTTTATTTTTGTCATGAGAAATCTGAGACTAATGCTTGTCATTACTGTATCTCTGAGATGGTCATATGTTTCATTTCATGTACTAAATCCATGTGATTGGAACTATTTCTAGGAATCTGTTGGGCAGCTTCCTGTACTGTAACAAATACTTGAGATAATCAGCTTATAAAGATAACAGGTCTATTTTCTGCTCTTAGTTGAGAGCTTTCAGTCCAAGATCTGTTGGCTTGTTGCTTTGGGTCTGTGGTGTAACATCATGATGGGAGGGAACATGTGACTAGAAAACCTTTCATCCTAATGGTGAAAAAAGGAGGAAGAGACTATGGTCCCACAATCCTCTTCAAGAGTTTATCCTAATGACCTATAATCTCCTAGTAGGCTCCACCTCTTGAAGATTCCACCACTTTCTAACAGTATGAATCTGGAGACCAAGTTTTCAACACATGGGCCTTTAGTTTTAGATCCAAACTATTAGCAAAGAAATATTGGGTTGAACAGAGTTCTGCTGCTACAGAGGTTGCTTCTGTTTCTTTGTTGCTATCCTACAGCTTAGTCAAACTTACCATGAATAAGTGACAAGAAGTAAAATCAAAACTATAAGTTGTCAAAGGCTATTTTTCCTAGCAAATGGTACCTTGGGCAATAATGTACATAGAAAAACTCATTTGGAGTTTTCTTTTTCTTTTTTGTTTTTTTGAGACATGGCCTCATTATGTTGCCTGGGCTGGCCTCAGTCTTTTGAGTTCAAGCAGTTCTGCTTTAGTCTCCTAAAGCTGGAAACTGTAGGTCTTCCACTGTGCCTAGCTCTTTGGATTTTTGGTCCTAGGGAAAGTTGTTTGCTTCTTTCTCCCATTTTCTTTATAACCATATTTAGGTTGTGTATGTGCCATTTAAGGGTTACATTTTTGATTTTTAAAATTGATTATAACATATAAGACAGAAAGTAAACAAAACATACATATAATTCAGTGAATTATTATAAAGCTAGCACCCATTTAATACCCATTTCAAGAAATAGAATATTTCCAGCATCTCAGAGGCTGTCTCTTCTGCCTCTTTGTCAGTGAAAATAATCATTCTGTTTTTTATGCTATATTTCAGTTCTGTTCATTTTGAATTTTATATAAATGGTCAGATATGAATACATTGTGTCTTATTTTTTTTCATTTGCAATGACATTTGAGTGAACCATTCATGTTGCATTTTTACTGCTGATTGTTTCAGTATATGAATATACCACCATTTATTTGTTTTAATGTTGAAGATATTTGTATTGTTTTCTGATTTTGGCATTAAGAGTATCTCGGTGCACATGTGCATATACTTCTGTTGCGTATGTATATAAAATAGAATTGCTGAATGAGAGAGTATGTATATATGTGAAACTAGTGGGTTTCTGGCCTGATTTTCAATATAATTGTATCCATTGTACTCCAAACTAGTATTGCAGTTCTGTATGTTCCCACCAACACAAAATACTGTCAATCTTTTTTTTAATGGTTTTAATATGCTTTTTTCCTGATTAGTAGTAAGATTTAAATTATTTCATTTGTTTATTGACTTTGCTTTTACAAGTCCCCTTGCCTGGTTTTCTGTTGGATTGCCTGATTTTTTCTTGTTGATTTGTAGGAGTTCTTTATATTTTTCTGGATAGACATTTAGGTAATGTGTTGTAAGAGCCTATGTCCAAGGATTGATTTTTGGATATAGTATATAAGATTAGAGTTGGTTATATTTTATTTGATTATGCAGGTCTTCCTGTATCCTTTGTTAAAAGACTATTGTTTCAATGTTGCTTTCTTTGACACTTAAGTAGAATGTCAGTTGACCTTATGTTTGTGGACCCTCTTTTCTCTTTTATTGATTTTTCTGTCCATCCTTATGGCATTATCAGACTGTCTTTATTACAGTAGGCTTGAAATGACAATTGATTGCTTCCTCTTTGTTTTTCCTTTTCAAAGTAATTTTGACTGTTCTATATCAGTATTGTCATTTAACTTAGAATCAGCTCTTTTATTTCTGCACACATGTGCATCCAGCTTGTTTTGATTGAAACTACCTTGACTCTTTGGACTTATTTGGGGAGAGAAATGACATCTTAACAACATTGAGTGTTTTGATCCTTAAACATAGATTTACTCTCCATTTATTTAGATGTTCTTTGATCTCTTTTAGCAGTGCTTTATAGTTTTTCATGTTGAGGTTTTTGTACATATTTTCTCAATTTATTAGTAAGTATTTCATGATTTTTTGAACCCATTGTAAATGAAGCATTTTTTATTGTTTGTTGCTATTGGATTTGTCATTTGTTTCACTGTAATTTTGTCCTCTCTTTCCTAATTATTGGTAGAAATATTGGTATCAGATTAAAGGCTATATCTACAATTGTTTATTGAAAGAAATGTCCAATAAACAAATTTCTTTGAGGATGGAATATGGATAATTATAATGTGGACATAAAATGTATTTTGTTTTCTAGGTAAATATTTTATCTACACTTCACTACAAATTTTGTTATCTATTTTGTTGTTTTCATAGTGTCATTTTAGATTCATTATGTAGTTTAGTTCAATATTTTCTCTATTTATTGTTTAGGAAATACTGACAGCACAGCTGGCCGAGAAAAATAGTGACCTTCAAAAGTGGAGAGAAGAACGGGATCAACTGGTTGCAGCTTTAGAAATACAGCTGAAAGCACTGATCTCCAGTAACATACAGAAGGATAATGAAATTGAACAGTTAAAAAAGATCACACCAGTAGTTTCTGAAATAGTCAGTAGATTCTTGTTCTTTCTTCTTTTTTTCCTCTACATGTTTCATTGATGTACTATAGTTGTACATGTTGATGGGATTTAGAATCTTGTTCTAGGAATGATGATTCTTACCATTCCTAACTAGAAAGGTGCCATGAAAGTAAAATGAGAGAGTGCACATGAAATATTTTGGAAGATGAAAGTAATCTTACAAATTTGTCCTTAGACTAGACTCAGAAATGGCTAGAGAGTTGCTGAGCCTTTTCTGAATCTCTGAGGGTGACAGAGGTAGAAGGAAGGTTAGGTAGTCATTGAAATCTTTACTTTTTTTTCACTGTTTGGTCCATGCAAATCTTAATTTTATACATATTCTTATTTCTTGGGGGAGATTATTATTTTTTGGCTAGGAATTGAATCCAGGGTCTCATACATAGTAGATGAATGCTCTACCACTGAACTATATCCCCAACCTTTTTTATTTTTGTATTTGAAATAGGGTTTCATTAAGTTGCCCAGGCTGGCCTAGAATTTGGGATCCTTCAGCCTCAGGCTCTGAGAAGCTGGGATTAAAAGCTTGTGCCACCATGTCCATCAGTTTTTGTATTCTTTATGTGAGCTGTTTTATGTACTTTCAGGTTAAAATGACATTTTAAAAATTTTTTTATTCTCGTTAGTTATACATGACAGTAGAAGGTATTTTGACATATTATACGTACATAGAGTATAATGACTTCTTTAATATTTCCTTATTTTAGAAAAAACAAAGCATAGATATCAAACCCAGACATATTACTTCAGTGGATACCGATGGAGTTGAAAATGAACCTCAGTCAACAAGTTTTGAAATTTCCAGGAATGCAGTAGAGGTGAATATTCAGTAATAAGGTTTTCTTTTTGTTCTCTTTATCTACCATTAGTCACTTTATAACACTTCCAAGTAAATGTAATCAATACTTGCAGATACCTTGCTTCATAATTACCTGTATGTGTATGGATCTGTGTGAAGGAAAACTAGAGGTTTATCTTTTGGTAGTTTGGATCCCCAGATGATGCTAATCTCCTTAAAAATAGTAGATCTGTTAATACACACAAACTTAATGATCAGAAATAGAAAATCCTACAACTGATAAAGTAGGGGTGATTATTTGTTCTCATTAGAAGTTCCTTTAGTAAGCATTGTGTTAAATAGTATGTTTTTGGGGAATTGTGTCCACATAACAACTTTGTTACCAGCCTTTAATACTCACATTAATTTTCTTTAATGTGTATTGGGTTGAGGCTTCTAGAAGTGAATTACTGAATAATATAAAGATTCTCAGATTGGATATGAAATAGATAAAAATTCTTTGTCATTTCATTTTTGATGATAAAACTACTTTTTAAGTTTATTTTTAAACTAATTTATTCATAGAGTTCAGTGTTTGGAAGTTTGCTAAGCACTGAGGCTATAAACACAATGGGCTAAGTGTTGTAATAGAAACGTGAAGTGAACTCTGCAAGTAACTTTGCAGAAAAAGCAGTGTATTTGCCTGGGGGATTGTGGAAGTGGGCTAGAGACCTTAATGGTGAGTAGAGGCTTACTAAGCAAATGAGAAGAGAAAGGCATTTTATTTTAATCTAGGAAAATAGCATGAATCATTCTTTCCTTGACAGTTCTTGGTAGAGTTTCAAATAATTTGTATTGCTCTTAGGGATTAATACAAATCAAAAAGTTGGTGCAAATAATCCAGAAATAAGGTTTAATTCTTGATTATATGGGCAATCACATAGAACATTTTTTTGTCCATAAATTTATATGTGTTATCTAAACCTCCTGGTTCCAATTTCCTATTAACGATTCCAGAAGTTATTGTATATTTCATAATTTTGGGGGAACCCTATTGTCATGTTCTTTTGTGTACATTTTTTGCCTTCATGAAATCAACATGCTCTGTTAGGCTGAAAGCCCAAACATGCATAGCTGGCAATTGATTTTGGGAGTTCTGCTAAACTTATATGAGACTTCTGCCTATAGCCTGAGCTTTTCACAACACAGTGGCTATATTCTAGTTTGGATTTTGAGGAGGGAAAATGTCCTGGAAGTTAGTGATCCAAGAGGACGGGATAGAGGTTAGAATTCTTGTTATCATTGACCGTAGACAACTGTATATTATTTCTACCCTATCTTATTTGCCACAGAGAGCATTAAGGACAGCACCGATTCAAGAGGAGAATGAGACCTTTCCTTTTTCAATGAGAAGAGTAGCAAAAAATTTGTAGCCAGCTTTAAGTCTTCCATTATTAGGGTGCTTGTTAAAAATTCTGGACTTTCCTCAGAGATTTTTGACTAAGTAGGTTTGTGGTGAGGGCCTATACTCTTTAAAATGAAGTCTTCAGGTAATGCTTATAATCATGCAAGTTTGGAGAATGCTGATTTCTAAGTTTCCCTCAATTTTTTATTGATTCTAGGAATTGAACCCAGAGCCTCATGCACGCTAAGCATACACTCTACTACCGAGCTAGACCCCCAGCTCCACTTTCTTCCAATTTTATCATTCCATGTTTAAATCTAGTAGTGTTGATGATAACTCAGTCTTATCCTCTCTGTGACCCAGCATACTTTTTATTTTCTTTATTAGGCATTTAAGAGAATTTTGTAGCTTGTAAATTCATATTCTGAAATAAATTATTTTTTCCTTTTTAATTTTATTGTAGGATGGATCTGTAGTTCTTGACTCTTGTGAAGTGTCAACAGAAAATGAACAGAGTACTCGATTTCCAAAACCTGAGTTAGAGATTCAGTTTACACCTTTACAGCCAAACAAAATGGCAGTAAAACACCCTGGTTGTACTACACCAGTGACAGTTAAGATTTCTAAGGCCCGGAAAAGGAAGAGTGATGAAATGGAGGAGGTAAGTATTTAATTGATGAGTAAATTTAATAGCAAATATTATTATTATTATTATTATTGTTTGTATAGTTGAACTCTGCTACACTGCCTTTCTGTTTGTAAGGAGATCAAAATCATTAAGGCATATTTTAGACCCTTTAAGAGTAAAAATACAAACTTCCTCCTTGTTTTCATTTAAACTGTAATAGGTCACAGATGGTGGATTTTATTGGAGCTGGTTTCCATATACTTGTCTCTTTGAAACTAATCACTTTCCCTCCAGAGGAAGAGGAAAGGAATGATAATGAAATTAGAGAGGCAACTTGTCTTTGTCATTTAACTAAAATGTTAGGTCTCTATGGTCTTAGCAAGTTTTTAAGGAGAAAATTTTTTCCCATCAACTAGTATTAAAATTTGGGTGTCAATAAAGTAATAGATTAAAACTATTTACTTTTTCTTACTACAGCTTCTGAATGGTAGGGCTGTCAAACTTTTTTTTATTTTTACCTCTTAATTCATGTAGATCTGGTGAGTCACATAAACTTTCTCATCCTCAATTTCCTTCTTTTTGAAATAATATATTAATGAATTTAGAATGCTTAGCTTTTGCTCAGCATTTGGTAGATATATAATAATGGGTAAACATTTTTTTTAAAGTAATTTGTTTTACATTTAAACTAATTATAAAACTCTAGCAACATTACTTTTCGCTGATTTTGTTTAACTCCATTAAAGAATAGTATATATTCAAGCTGGTGAAAGAGCAGATAGTATTAACCATATTATTGAGGCCCTCTATTAGGTAATAAATTTGCCAAGTTTATATTATTCGGTGTAGTTTTGCTGCTACACATATAATACCTTTAGTGTTTGTGTAGCATCATTATCTGTGTTAAATTGATTTTTCTTGGGTCCATTTCCAGTCCCCCCCCAAGGGAAAAGAAAAAATTGAGTGTAGTATTTGAAGGATAAAATATATAAGTCTGTTCACTTTATTGTTGGTATAAATCCTTTGCATGTGTTTCAGAAAAGATTTTTCAGATAGTTTTCGATACATCATGTAGAAACTTTAATGTTTTAACTGATGATGCTGTATCTTCACTGCTGTAATAAATTGACTGTATGGATTCTTGTGAAAAATCATTTGTACACGGCAGTATTCTAATCCAGTAAAGACTGCAAAGCTCTTTATTGAATACTCTGGATGTGGTGGCCTATCCTTTTAGTCTTTGTTTATTTGCTTCCTGTGGTTACTTTTTGTCTGTCCCCTTTTTTGAAGACAGCTTCTTATGACTCTTATGTCTTCTACTTTGTAACTTGGATTTTGATGCTTAATCATGATTTTTCCTCTGCTTCTCTCTACCCTCTACTCTCCTGCTTATTTTCTTTGGTACTACTAGGATGTAAAACAGTTAAATTTAGTGAATATACCTATAAAAGGATTTCGTCCTTTGTGAAGTAGTGTAGGGGAAACAAAGGGTAACATTCCATGCCTATTTAGTAAGAAAGAAAAATTTTAATAATTCTCAATTTCCATATTTTACCTGTGTGAAGTTTGTTTTGCTTTTGATGTTGACAGATTTCAGTGAGAGGTCTTAAACATAGATGCTTGTATGATTTGGGAATGGGGAAAAGCTAGATATAACTTGACTGTACTTTATTTTAAAAATGAGATTCAAATGAAACTTGTTAACTCTTCTAGGTGTATCATTTAGCTTGGGTAACTTCATTATTTATGATGTATATGAAAAATTCATATCTGCAGTCAGAGTTTGTCAACCTTAGCACAGTTGACATTTGGGGCTGGACACATATTTGTTGTGGGGCTTGCCTTCAAATTGCAGGGGTGTTTAGCAGTGTCCTTGGCTTCTGCCCACTAGTTGTCATTATCATTATCTTCCTCCCTTGCAAAGACAACTCAAACTATCTTCATATTTAGCTAGTGTCCCCTGAGGTCAAAACTGACCCCAGATAAGAACCACAGTTTTAAGTGATAAAATGGCATTTTATAGATTTTTCTCTTTTGAGCTAGACAAAGAATATACTGTCAAGAAATTAACTAATGCTGAAATGTATTATTTTTAGGACTTGGTGAAATCTGAGAATAAGAAGAATTCTACACCCAGAACTAATTTTAAGTTCCCTATTTCAGAGCATAGAAATTCTTCTGTCAAAAAGGATCAAGAGGTTTGTCTTTTAATTTGTATAAAATTAGCCATTTCTGTCATTTGCATTTAGAAAATAGAAGCTGGAAATTAAGAAGTCAAGTTCTGATTAGTAATTATCCAGAGATTCCGTGTGTCCAATTGTAACTCATTTATCTTCAGCTTGGAATGTGACCGTTAGCATTTGGCCATCAGCAGGCAGTCCTGCAGTGCCTCACTTCTGACTTAACTCTCTAGCTAGCAAATTCATTTTTCTATTATTTGGCCCTTTCATCCTCTTCCTGTGCACTTAATCCCAAGTTCCTTATCCAAGAATTCATAACTTCTCTAATTTAACTGTGGCTGTAACTGTTTCCTTATAACATTTTTTATCTACAATAAGAAAAAATGTCTGTTTATTAGGTTTCCACACGTCCATCATCTAAAAAGACATATTCTTTACGGAGTCATGCATTAAACTTGGCCACTAAGAAAAAAGAAGGTACACTACAGAAATTTGGAGACTTTTTTCAACATTCTCCAACAATTCTTCAATCAAAAGGTTTGTAGAAAATTAAATGACCCTTCCTGTTAGATTCAGTGCTATCTGATATCTTATTGGTATACTGACTCAAAACCTGTTTTATTCAGTGAATATTATGCTTTAAACAGGTAGACACTGTAGGAAGAAACATAAAAGGATGATGTACCAAGATATTCACTATGTATTGGAAGAGAAAGGGTTATATCTAACTAGTTGTTCTAGATAGAGCAGGCTGCTTAATATAATAGTGGTCCAAGCAAAGTGGCATGATGGTATCGGAGGGGAGAAAACTATTCTTATTAGGGGGTTTGGGAAGATTTTTTTTTGGAGGAAATGGGTATTGAAATGTTAGCAGGATAACAC
This sequence comes from Ictidomys tridecemlineatus, assembly GCF_052094955.1. Taxonomy (NCBI): domain Eukaryota; kingdom Metazoa; phylum Chordata; class Mammalia; order Rodentia; family Sciuridae; genus Ictidomys; species Ictidomys tridecemlineatus. Next base: position 35,801,266 of record NC_135477.1, on the reverse strand, counting down.
CCCTCAGAGATGATTACTATTACTATTATTGTGTATATCTTTTGTGTGTTTGTGTGTATGGCCTATACCTATGTAAGTATTCGCTGTCCAAATGTAATATGCCAGGAGTATTTCTTTTAGTATCTGTTGAATTCACAAAAATCACACACATAATGCTTTTTTCCTTTATAGTGTAATGCGGACATGTTAATACCTATGTATATATTAAGATCATATGCTGTGCGCACACACACGGACACATATACATATGCACATCAACTACAGAGAACCGTTTTTACACAGGTAGAGGACTAGAAATGTATAGAGAATGTTCTTGCAGTTTCAGAAAGCAATCTGTATCTGGCATGTAGAATGTGGAGGAACCATTGGTGGAGGGTAGGGGTGTGGGTTTTTGTGTGATCACTTGGATGAATTAGAGATCAGAAATGAAGAATAGGGGAGAAAAGGGAGCCAGAGGCAGGGGGACAATTGAGTTGAGTCTAATAGGTTGTGCGAAAATACTTTCTGTGAAAGTTTTATTCTAGAGTTTTCTAAATTTTCTTGGTTCATTGCCCTTAGTCTCAGTAAGTATTTTCGTTTTGCTCCTACACCCAATAACCTAATAGCCTCATCCAGTAGATTTAAGGCTAAAAAAACAGTAAAAATTCAACTTCTGAAAATCTAGTTTGTACAGATATGTCATTATCAAAATAAATGTAATGTGATACAGTTTTGAAACCTTAAATCACCTTCAATTATTGAAGATCACTGCTTTTCTTAAAGATTGAAAATATTCTAAGGTGCTTTTCAAATTTACGATAGCTTTAGTGCATAGTTTAGAATTTTGGACCTTTCAAACTCTTAAGAAATACATTTTTTTTCAAAATGTATAATTTGAGCATAGGAAATATCTGGAAGGATAAATAGCAAACTGTTAAACATTTAAATTTGGAGTGGAGGGACTTTTTATTAGAAGATTGTGTTTTATTTAAGTTTTATTGACTATCATATGTTAAAAAGGAATATGTTTTCAAGAGAGTACTTGATTGACTTGATTCTTCCACAGTTTTCTTATTAATATAGCTGGCATGAATTTTTAAAAATTATTTCTAACAATATAAGATATTTCTAGTTTGGATTGGTGGGTCACTTGGAAATATAGAAAAAAAAGGAAAAAAAATCCTGCTTCTCTGATAACCTCTACTAATCCATTAGTCAGAATCTCTGGTCTTCTAGCTTTTATGACTAGCTTATCTTCTATCCATTCAGTACATGATAGCCAGAGTGATCTTTTCATTGCTCTATTTTATGTTACTCCTTTGATTTCCCAATTCTTCTGCATGACCTGTTTTATGACCCTCTCTCCAACTTATCTCCTGTTATTCTATGGTTGATGATTCGCCAGCTTCAATCATATCAACTTCTGACTTCCTAGAATATGCCAGCCACTTCTCTTACCTTGTGATCATTGCATTCTTTTGCATCTTCTTTTGTTTGCTTTTATCCGGCACACACCATAACTGCTTCCTCATCCTTTAACTCAGAGCTGATGCTGTGAGAAGGAAGGAAGATCCCTTTCACTAAACCTCCTCATCACTGGCTTCACTCAGTCTTCATTACTCAATCCTATTTTTTTTCTGTCTTATTTCCTTATTATCTTATTTTCTTATTATCCTTGTGGAGGATAAGCTCCACAAGGACAAAATGTTTAATACATAATGTCAGCATTTGGTATAGTGGCTTGCACATAATAGGAGTTTGGTTCCAGGCCAAAATCATATGTGTGATTTTGTTTTCATGCCCAGTCAGGTGCAATCACAAAGACCTGGTAGATCTCCTGAGAGAAAACTTCCTTTCCTGTTCCAGAACTGGTATACATTCAATCTTTATAGTCTCAAAAGGGAGTGACTGTCAAGGATTCAGGACCTGGCTAGCCTTGCTATTATATACACCTGCATTCCTAGCCTCAGTGCCTCCTTAGAGAGCCTTTTTCCTGTGGCTTCTTAAGGTGCCTCTGCCAAACAACTTCTTATGGAGGGAGAAGGGATGCCAACTTGAAGAACTTTTCTGCATTGTGACTCAGTACTTCTTCACTTATATCTCCCTACCCTAAACTTCTAGCCCTAAGGTACATGAAACTGCAAGCACCTTTTGTTTGGGGCTCTCTAGGCAGTCCAGTGACCCTGGCTTCTGTGCTGATCCACCTAATCTGACCGGTGGATGGTAGGAGATGGTGCTTTCTAAGATCTAACCTCTTGCTTATATTATTGTGACAACTGGTTAAAGGCTCGGGTCATTTTAGCTTCTTAATGGCTACTCTGATACCTGAAACTCATTTCTTTCAGGCTTATCTCAGGCTTGGCCCCTGATAAATAGACTCTTAATTAAGTGTATTTTCTTAAACATTATATATATATATATATATATATATATATATATATATATACACACACACACACACACACACACACACACACAAACATATATCTGATATATGTATAAGGATTTTATTTTTGGGAATACTCTGATTCCTGAAACTCATTTCTTTCAGGCTTATCTCAGGCTTGGCCCCTGATAAATAGACTCTTAATTAAGTGTATTTTCTTAAATATATATATATATATATATATATATATATATAAACATATATCTGATATATGTATAAGGATTTTATTTTTGGGAATTCTCCCACATGGAAATATGTTTTCTAATGAAATCAGTATATTTGTCTATTAACAACACAGCCAGTGTACAAAGTGGGAAATTAAAAAATCCCTCTTTTACTTCCTAGAAGAAATCAGCTATTAACAGTTTTGTTTCTATCCATGTGGGGTGTGTGTGTGTGTGTGTGTGTGTGTATTTAAGGTTTTACAGTTGTACATTATTTGTACTGAGTGTTCATTGTGTACATCTTATGCATATCTATTGAACCAAATCCACCACTTTATTTATTTATTTATTTTTTAGTTAAAAATGAGAATAGAATGTATTTTGACATGCATACATGTAGTATAATTTTCCATTCTTGTGGTTGAACATGATGTTACACTAGTCTTGTATTCATATATGAACATAGGAAATTTATATCTGATTTATTCTATTCTCTTTCCCATTCCATTTCCCCTTTCTTCTCCCCTTTCTCCCCTGTCCAATCTAGTGAACCTCTATCCTCCTTCCTATCTTGCCTATCTTGAGTCAGCATCCACATATCAGAGAGAACATTGGCTTTTGGTTTTTTGGGACTGGCTTAGTCCACTTAGCATGATAGTCTCCATTTCCATTCATTTACTGATAAATGCCATAATTTTATTCTTCTTTATGGCTGAATAATATTCCACTGTATATATGTACCATATTTTCTTTACCCATTCATTTATCGAAGGGTACCTAGGGTTGGTTCCACAGCTTAGCTATTGTGAATTAAGCTGCTATAAACACTGATGTGGCTGCATCACTATCATATACTGATTTTTAAATGGTTTGGGTATATACCAAGGAGTGGGATAACTGGGTCAAATGGTGGTTTCATTCCAGGTTTTCTGAGGAATCTCCATATGCTTTCCAGGGTGGTTGCACCAATTTGCAGTCCCACCAACAATGTATAAGTATACTTTTTCTCCCACATCCTTGCCAGCATTTATTGTTACTTGAATTCTTGATAATTGCCATTATGACTAAAGTGAGATGAAATCTCTGTATAGTTTTAATTTGCATTTCTGTAATTGCTTGAGATGTTAAACATTTTTTCATATATTTGTTGACCATTTGTATTTCTTCTTTGAAGTGCCTGTTCGGTTTCTTTGCCCATTTATTTAATGGGTTATTTGTTTAATTAGTGTTAAGTTTTTTGAGTTCTTTGTATATCCTAGATATTAATGCTATATCTGAAGTGTAGGTGGGAAAGATTTTTTCCCATACTGTAGGGTCGGTCTTTAGGTTCTTGATTATTTCCTTTGCTGTGGAGAAGTTTTTTAGTTTGATACCATCCCATTTGTTGATTCTTGATTTTACTGCTTGTGCTTTAGGAATTTGGTTCGTAAGCCAACATAGTAGAGATTTGGGCCTATATTTTCTTCTAGTAGGCACAGGGTCTGTATTCTAATGCCTAGGTTCTTGATCAACTTAGAGTTGAGTTTTGTGCAGAAATAGGGGTTTAATTTCATTACTGCATACGTATTTCCAGATTTTTCTAGGACCATTTGTTGAAGAGGCTCTTTTTTCCAATGTATGTTTATGTCACCTTTGTCTAGTATGAGATAACTGTATTTGTGTGGGTTTGTCTCTGTGTCTTCTCTTCTGTTCCATTGGTCTTCATTGTCTGTTTTGGTGCCAAAATCATACTGTCTTTATTCCTATAGCTTTGTTGTTAAATTTGAGGTCTTGTATTGTGATGCTTCCTGCTTCACTTTTCTTGCTGTTGATTGCTTTGACTATTCTGGGCCTCTGATTTTTCCAAACGAATTTCATGACTACTTTTCATATTTCTATGAAGTATGTCATTGGAAACTTAGTAAGAATTGCATTAAATCTGCATAGCACTTTTAATAGTATGGCCATTTTGATAATGTTAATTCTGCCTATTCAAGAACATGGGAGATCTTTCCATCTTCAATTTCTTTCTTTAGTGTTCTGCAGTTTTCATTGTAGAGACCTTTCATCTCTTTTGTTAGATTGATTTTATTTTCTTTGAGGTTATTGTGAATGGGATAGTTTGCCTAATTTCTCTTTTGGTTGATTCATCACTGGCGTAGAGGAACGCAATTGATTTATGGGTGTTAATTTTTATATCTGGCTACTTTGCCAAATTTATGAATTCTAGAAGTTTTCTGGCCTTAATGCTACATACGATTCTGCTTTCTAGTTTAACATGGCATAAATCTTTTCCAAACCATTGATGGAAAAAGATGAGTTTTATTGATTACATTATAATTTACAGAGCTTTCCACCTGGACATTATTCATATATTATTTTATTTATTTATTTGCACTCCCCATTAGTGATGATCATTATTTGTTTCTGAAGGATTTAACTGTTTTTCTTAATCAGTTGTCTCTTCATGTCTTTTCATCATTCATATTTTGCATTGTTTTCATTTTAATTTGTATAGCAAAGAAGATAATTGAAACAATGAGCTCTTCAAAGGTCTCAAATGTAGAAGCAATTAAAGAAAATGTGTCTCAACCAAAAAAAGCCAAACGGAAATTGTACACAAATGAAATTTCATCTCCTATTGATATATCTGGCCAAGTGGTAAGCTAGTATTTCAATTTTCATTAATGTAAAACTAAAACTGTTCATGGCCATTTTAATTTTGAAGTATTCATTACAATTCAAATTTTTGATTGATTTGAATTTCTATCCTTTAGATCCCAGATCACTTAAAACATCTTACTTTTGATCAGATTATATACTTTTGATCAGATATCCCTATTATAACCTTATAGGAATTAAATATAAATGCTATATTACTGTATGTAAGTGCCATTCATTTGCATTTGAAACCTCATCCAAGGAATATATTTTCATCAATAAAATTATCACATTTAGTAATTTATTAGCCTTTAACATCTATTTTTCTTTGTTATGTTTATCACCAGAATTGCACACATCTGGGTCCAACTATGCTTGGTAAAAATATAGAATTGACATTTAGCCATTTCCTCCCACCTTCTTTTTTAAGCCTTCTAGACTTTATTAAGAAGAGATGGGAGTTGTCACCCTGACTCTGTGACTCATTCTCCTCATTCAGAACAGTCTGTGCTCTACATGGAAGGTTCTAATTTTCTGTCATGCTTACATTTGCTTAGTGGATGAAAGTGAAGGTTGAAAAATAATTAAAGGAAAAAACTTCAACAGGAAATGGCCAAGAAAAATTAAGAGTTTTTTTTTTTTTTGCAATAGTAGCTATCAGATAGGAGATTGACACTCAAAAGCAAGTGGTAAAGAATTAGGGTTAATTAGGACATGCTGTTGAAAGCACTATTCTCTTAGTCACTTTTTCCCATCAGTCTTATTAGTACATAATTTCCTTCCTTGGCTGAATATTATTTCTTTCCTTAGTTGCAGTATTATGTGCTTTCCTACTTTTTAAGTTATATGTTGCTGTGAAAGGTCATTTTATAAAATTGATTTGAGGCTTTTATCTCTAAATATTGATAATTATTTCCAGAGGCACAAAACAAAGTAGAAAAAATTTTTTTTCCAACTAGAGTTTTTAATGTAAAAACACACTTATTTATCTAAAATTCTAAAGGTTCAATTAGATTCTATCATTTGTTTACATGATTATAGTACTGATAAAACTGAGATAGTAAGACGTTATCTTTGAATTCAATACGGATTGTAGGTTATTTTAATCCTGGAATTAGCTAGCATTGAATGAATCTTTTACAAAATATTCTGCATGTGTTTTTATAGAAGATGGAATACCTATAGTCTAAGAGGACAAAAAGACTCATGTTGTTATTATGTCAATAATTAAGCACATAAGCACATATATTCTTATTTTTGCCTATAAGTTTTAAAAAGCTCAAATTGTTAATTTCAGATTTTGATGGACCAGAAGGTGAAGGAAAGTGATCACCAGATTCTCAAACGACGACTTCGAACAAGAACAGCCAAATAAATCACTTTTGGAGAGTGTTTTAATTTTATATTCATAATCATTGTAATTTGCATCTTGGCTTTCTAAAAATATTTTATATATTATGATGCATTAAATCTCTGTATAGAGATTTGTTTTATATATAGTGTGATTTTTAATTCAATAAATAATCAGTTTACCTGTGTACTTTTTAAAGCTTCTTTTTAATCTATATATTCCCTGTTATCTCAGGCATTAGATCTTAGGAAAGCAGCTATTATTCATGTTTTTTTAATTTTATTTTTATTTTTTATTTGTTTTAATTAATTACACATAACGGTACAATGATCTTGACATATCATACATTTGAATCAGATGGGATATAATTTGTCATTTTTCTGAGTGTACAGGTTGCAGAATTACATTGGTCATGCAGTCACGTATATACCTGCAGCAATAATAATTTTTTTTTTTCTTTTTTGGTGGGCAATACTGGGGATTGAACTCAGGGGTGCTTAACTACTGAGCCACATTCCAGCCCTATTTTGTATTTCATTTAGAGACAGGTCTCACTGAGTTGTTTAGTGCCTCACTGTTGCTGAGACTGGCTTTGAATTCATGATCCTCCTGTCTCAGCCTTCTGGGCCTTTGGGATTATAGGCGTGTGCCACTGCGCCCAGCTCATGTTTATTTTTCTGCATGTGATGATATAAGTCAGGTTTGGGGCTTATTTGTGTTGTTAGTGTTTTGTGAGTTTGTTTTTACTTTGTCAGCATGTACAGGTGATTTTATATATCTGTTTGGATTATAATTAGAAGTTAGGGAAAAGCATATATGGGTTTTTTCTTTGCCAAAAGAAAAGATCTAAAGTCTTTAATTAGAAAAAAATATTTTTAATTAAAAAAATCTAATAATGTTTGCTTCCTGATTTTTTCCAGGACACAGAAAATTGTAAGTAAAAATTAGAAAGGAAGAAAAGATAGCATCTAGGAGCCAAAACAGTGATGGTTGGGGGACAATAAAAAGAATTTTAGACCTGAATCTTAGAAATAGTCTTCGTTTGAGAGATGAGAAAACTAAGGCACATGAAGTTTACTCATGCTAATTAGAACATATAACTAAGGTTTAGTGAACTAATAATTCAAAATACCAAAAAAAAAAAAAAAAAAGGACACAAAAACAGTAGCTAGAAGCTCAAGATATTTTGCCACCTGGGGCTTTTAATCAAAAAGCATACATTCATCTAAATTCTTAAAGGTTTCATTACATTTTAGCATTGCTTACCAGATGACACTGAATAAGAAAAGTTATATGGTGTTTTGTTTATATGGCACGTTATTTTTCCATCAAAATAGTTATATTAAAACTTAAACTCTTGGGGCTGGGATTGTGGCTCAGTAGTAGAGTGCTTGCCTGGCATATGCAAGGCCCTGGGTTCGATCCTCAGCACCATGTATAAATAAAGGAATGTGTGCAACTAAAACTAAAAAATAAATAAATATTTTTAAAAAATACTTCTAGGCATCAAAATGTTTTCATTGTGTATTATGGAAAAATAGTTAATATTCATTATTCATTTCATATTTGTGTATTTTCTTACTAAAATTATAACCTCAAAATCAGTACCCATAGCACACTTGTGGTCATTTGTGGAAATCTTCAGAGTGGCAAAAATTTTGAGTTAACCAACATGCACATTTGCAACTGAAATTGAACAAAGCAGCCTTCTTGTCTCAGCCCTCATACTGTAAATGAATTTCCATTCTATATCCAGAATACAGATTAAAATCTAGCCTTAACAATCATCTAGGGAGTTAAGAGTTTGGAGGGTGAGTCCTGGCAAAAGGGCTCAGGATACACCCTTGGCTTTCTACAGATGCACACTAACAACATAAAACCAAGCCTGCATGAATTGAATGTAACCAGCCAGTAATCAAAATGCCTGTTGGGACCAAAACTAAACAAAACAACAACTGTAAAATATAGTGTAGATCTCTGCAACATATCTTTTATGCATGTTATGTGGTAAAAAATTACTAAATATGGAAAGAAACAGGAAAATGTGTCCCATGGAAACAATACTTTACATGACTTAAATACTGAATTTTGCAAAAATGTTAAAGCAGATATTATGCATATGTTGGAGGATTTAAAGGACGTGTCACCTTAATAAAGAATCCCAGCAGCAAAGGGAAAGTATGAAGAAAAAAACAAATGAAATTGTTCCTACAGAAGGGTCAAATAGCTGAAATGAAAATCCACTGGATACATTTATAACAGATTAGAGATGTCAGAAGAAAGTGTAGTAAACTTGAAGACAGATCAGTTTAAATTACAAAATCTGAAGGGCAGAAGGACCCAATAACCAGAGCCTCAGCGTCCTGTAGAACAGTGCCCAAAGGATTAATAACAGAGGTAGTTTGAAATCCAGAAGGATGAAAGCATGAAAATAGAGTGGGGGGGGGGAAGACATTTGAAGAAAAAAATGGCCCCAAATTTTCCAACTCTTATGCAGAAATAATGACTTAGAAGCTCTGCAGATTCCAACTGGGGTAAATCCAAATAAAGTTACGCATAGAAAGATCATTGTTACACTGCTGAAAATCAACCATAAAGAAAATCTTGAAAGCAACATGAAAAAAATCAACACATTGCATATAAACAAAAGATAACATAGCTTAACTGTGGATCCATTCAGAGAAATGCTTCATTAGGCCATTTTGTTATTGTATGAACATCAAATTACTGATATAAACCTCGATGGCATAGGTCAATCATTTAACATGGCCTCAGTGTAGTCAAGAAATGTATGAGGCTGCTGTTGGCATAACACACTGTCTTAAACTTTTTTTAAAAACTTTTTTAAACTTTTTAAAAAAGTATAGTACATAAACCAGTAATATAGTTGTTTATCATCACTATCAAGAACTAAGTACTATGTATAATTTTATGTGCTATACTTTGTATGACTGGCAGCAGCATAATAGGTTTGTTCACTTTAACTTTATTATCACAAACCTTGAATGAATTGTGTTATGACATTAACAGCTAAGATCTTACAAGGCAATAGGCATTTTTCAGCTTTTTTATATTCTTTTAGGGCCACCATCATATATGTGGCCTGTCACTGAAACATTATGTGATTCATGACTATATAAAAATATGTAAGACACTCTTAGAATTGTAATGCAATAACCACACAACCCAATAAAATTCTGGTAAAAGACTTATATTCAAGTATGAAAAGATAAATTCATTGGTTATCAGAGAAAGGCAAAACTACAGTAGAACAAGGAAGATCAGGTTTGGCTAGAGGCTAGGGCTCAGAGATGAGATCAAAGGATGAAGAAATTAGAGAAATGGATATATTTTATGTCTTGATTGTTGTATATTCTGTATATAATTATTAAAAGTCAAATTGTCTATTTGAAATAATTTTACTGCATGAAATTTAAATAGCAAGATCAGCATGATATTCTCCAACTACATCTATTTACCTGCAAATGCCATAATTTTATTCTCTTTTAATGCTAAATAATATTCCATTGTGTATATATATCACAGTTTCTTTATCTATTTATCTCTTGAAGGGCACCTAGGTTGGTTTCATAGTTTAGCTATCATGAATTGTGCTGCTATAAACATTGATGTGGCTGCATCACTATAGTATGCTCATTTAAGTCTTTTGATATAGACCAAGGAGTGGGATAGCTGAGTCAAATGGTGGTTCCATTCTAAGTTTTCTAAGGAATCTCCATACAGCTTTCCACATTGGTTCCACCAATTTGCAGTGCCACCAGCAATGTATGAGTGTACCTTTTTTTCCACATCCTCGACAACACTTATTATTGCTTGTATTCATGATAAATGCCATTCTGACTGGAGTGAGATGAAATCTTAGATTAGTTTTGATTTGCCTTTCTCTAATTACTAAAGATGGTGAACATATTTTCACATATTTGTTGATTGATTGTATATCTTTTGAGAAGTGTCTGTTCAGTTCCTTAGCCCATTTATTGATTGGGTTATTTATTTTGTTGGTGTTAAGTCTTTTGAGTTCTTTATTAAATTGGTCTACAAGTCTGTTTTGGTGCCAATACTGGGCCGTTTTTGTTACTATTGCTCTATAGTATAGTTTAAGTTCTGGTATTGTGATGCCTCCTGCTTTACTCTTACTAAGCATTACTTTGACTATTCTTGGTCTCTTAATTTTCCAAATGAATTTTATGATTGCTTTTTCTATTTCTATGAGGAATGTTTTTGGTATTTTAATTGGAATTGCATTAAACCTGTATAAACCTTTTGGTAATATGGCCATTTGACAATATTAATTCTTCCTATCCAAGAACATGGGAGATCTTTCCATCTTCTAAGGTCTTCTTCAATATCTTTCTTTAGTGCTCTGTACTTTTCATTGTAGAGGTCTTTCACCTCATTTGTTAGATCGATTCCCAAGTATTTTATTTTATTTTATTTTTTTTGAGGCTATTGTGAATGGGGTAGTTTTTTTGAGACAGAGTCTCACTAAGTTGCAAGTCTGGACTTGAACTTGCAATCCTCCGCTTCAGCCTCTTTGAGTCTGGGATTATAGGCATGAGCTACAGGAAAGAAATGTCAAGAACTCATACACAGGCCGGGCATGGTGGTGCAAGCCTGTAATCCCAGCCACTTGGGAGGCTGAGACAGGAGGATCATGAGTTCAAAGCCAGCCTCAGCAACAGTGAGGCACTAAGCAACTCAATGAGATCCTGTCTCTAAATAAAATACAAAATAATAATAATAATAATAGAACTGGGGGTGTGGCTCAGTAGTTGAGTGCCCCTGAGTTCAATACCTGCACCACCCCCCAAAAAAAACAACAAAACTCACATTCATATATCATGGATTATAATGACTAAAATTACAAAATCTGATAATACCAATGAAAACTGCTTCTAGTGCATACGTTTTTTTTTTAAGAAGTTCATTTTCTTTGCTATAGAGCCAAGTTGCATTTTTTCTTTATTGTAACAAGATTGTATTTTAGAAAAAAATTTTAGGCATTTATTTTTGGTTGGAACTTTTTAAAAAACTTAAAAAAATTTTTTTTAGGTTTAGATTTTCAGAAAAGTTGGAAAAATAGTTCCTCTTACCAGTTTCCTTTTTTGTAAACATTTCACATTATCAAAATATATTTGAAATATTTAAAAAACAAACATTGACCTATCACTATTAACTTATATTTTATTAGTTTTTCCACTGATGATCTTTTTTGTTCTAGGATCCCATCTGGGATAACCCACTATATAACTGGTCATCCTGTCTCTTTCATTTTCTCTATTTGTGATAATTTCTCAGATTTCTTTGCATTTCATGTCCTGGACAGTTTTGGGGGTACCAGCACGGTATTTTGTGCAAAGCTCTTCAGTTTGAGTTTGTTGAATGGTTTTCTCATGGTTTGGCCAGAGATTCAGGTTTTTAGGAAGAATGACGAATGAAGAGGTGTGAAGTGCCCTTCCATAGCACTACAAGAGTATATGTTATCAATTTGTCACTTCTAACGTTAACCATTATCACTTAGCTAAGGTTGGGTGTGCAGAATTTATCCATTTTAAATTAATTTTTCTTTGTGTACTTTTGTCCTTGGAAGCAAGTCATCTATGTGTGGCCTCTGAGGAGTAGGGAGGTGAACAAAACACATTTTAAAATGCAAAATTGTCTTAATTTAACCAGGATTGAACCCAGGGATGCTCAACCACTAAGACACATGATCAGCCCTTTTGGATATTTTATTTAGAGACAAGGTCTCAATTAAATTGCCCATGCTAGCTTTGAACTTGCAGTTCTCCTGCCTCTGCCTCCTGAACTGCTGGGATTACAGGTATGCACCACTGCACCCAGCTTTAATAATAATCTTGAGTCTGATTCACTGGAAAGAATCCATATTTCTGAAGGAGATCAATTCCATGTAGCTTTTCTCTATTTCAAATGAGGCATTTACCTTCTCACTGGTTGATCCTGCATGTATATGGCATAACATTAAGGTAAATAAGTCAAATAATATATATTTTGAAGCACCTTTTGATCTAATTTGTAGGCATATGGTAAGTAAAGGAATGTAGAGTTAATAATTGAGGCATTTGGTTAAAACTAATTTTTAAATAATGAAAAACAAGGGAGAGAATTGAATAACAGCAGATGGGGTAGAGAGGGAAGATGAGAGGGAAGGGGAGGGGGGATAGTAGGGGATAGGAAAGGTAGCAGAATACAACAGTCATTAATATGGCATTATGTAAAAATGTGGATGTGTAACCGATGTGATTCTGCAACTTGTATTTGGGGTAAAAATGGGAGTTCATAACCCACTTGAATCAAATGTATGAAAGATGATATGTCATGAGCTATGTAATGTTTTGAACAACCAATAAAAAAAAGAATAGAGATGCATAAATTAAGGTCCTCTTCTCAAAGTGCCCACATTCAGAAAGAGGGATAAATGCAAAAAAAAAATGTAATGCAGTATGCTGAATTGCAGTCCTGGTGTACATAAGAGCCACTCTGAACTTAGGAGGGGCATGTGAGGCACATCCTCAGCCCCAGTATTATTTTTAAAAGTAACAAATTCTCACAAAATGAGGAAAGTTCTAATAGTATTATTATTTTGTTTGTTTGTTAATAGTATTATTTTTAAAAGTAAATTTTGATTAAAATTTTAATAGCTGTATTCTGTGGTGCGTGCCTATAATCCCAGCAATTTAGGAGGCCGAGGCAGGAGGATTGCAAGTTCAAGGCCAGCCTCAGCAAAAAAGATTTGGGGTTGTAATGGTAGAGTACCTCTTCCTTAAATCCCAGTAAACACCACACACACACACACACACACACACACACACACACACACACACACTATGAAGAATTTGTAAAATCTCATTGTTTAAGAAACAGAGGTTGGAAAACTCTTACTTAGGATCTTGCCACTCAAATTCTGGTCAGTGTCAGCATTGGTATCACCTGGGATCTTTCAAGAAGTGTGGAATCAGACTATTGAATAAAATGTGATTTAACACAAGATTCTCTGGTGATAATTTGTACAGTAAAGTTTGAGGTACACTGCTAGTGCTCATCAATTAAACTTCCCTGTATAAGGTGAAAAACACAAAGACAATTTCAGTTTTACTATCTCTGAATATACTGTGTTTTTTTAACTTTTTAAGAACTGAAGTACACAAAAAATTAATATAGCTCAATGAATTATCACAAGTTAATACATCTAATGTTAACTCAATGCAAAAATTATGTCATTATTCATCCCTTTGTGGCTACTTCTCCCTAATGCCTGAAGGTAATAATTATCTTGATTTCTAACAACATGGGATACAAAAACTGTGCATTCATTGTCTGACTTCATTTGTGTAAAATTATATTTAAGAGATTTATCTGTGTTGTGTGTGTAGCTATGATTTTTAAATGTTATTGTTATATAGTGTTCTATTGTATATCACATTATCCATTCTACTATTAATGGATATTTAGGTTTCTAGCTTTTGACTATCTACAAATAATGCTGCCACATAAACATTCTAAGCATATTTATGGGTGTACCTAGGAGTTGAAATTGCTAAGTTATAGCATATGAATGATGCTCAACTTTAGAAAATACCACCAATTTTCCAAACCGATTGTACCAAATTACCCTGTCACCAGCAGGATATGAGAGTTGCAGTTGCTCACCCTAACTTGGCACTGTTAGTTTTTCTTTCTTTCTTTTTTTTTTTAATGTTAGCTATTCTGAAAGGTGTTCTAGGTGGATGATTTATGGTATTAATGTGCATTTCTATGATTATTAGTGAAAGAATCTTTTCTTATGTTTACTGGTTATTTGAACATCTATAAAAGGACATCCTTTGCCAGTCTTTTTCTTATTGATTAGTAGGAACTTCATATTTTCTGCATAAAGGATCTTTTTCATTTTTGTGTTGCAAATATTTACCGCTGATTTATCTTTCACTGTTTTATGATATATAGTTTATATAACATTTCGGGTTGTTTTCAGTGACAGGGTTCAGAACTATCTCGTCTAATAATGCCACAAGTATAACTTGGTCTCCTTTTTAACACCCCCCCACACACACATACATTTTTGTACTAGTTAATGCAGGTACCATGATGAAGAATGAGCCATTATCAATGAAAATTGGTTTGAGAATAGCAACTAGTTCGAATCTTCATTTGAGTGTCTTTCAGAATTATATAAAAAGAAAATGAATCTTTCATGCTACATGTAAAAGAACTTTCATAATTATTTATATGCCTTGGATGCATTTCCCCTTCAAGATTATCAACTGTGTTTGACAAATGAATATTAAGTTGAAATTTGGTTGAAATTAAAAACCGAGAAAGAAACAGATCCCAGAAAGTGAACTTTCATGAACTGCAAAATAGAGGAGAAAGCAGGATCTGAGTGGGCACATGGGGCTCTGGGCACATGGGGCTCTCCAGGGCCCTGCGCCTTCATGGTAGGTAGGGGAGGAAGGAATTTCACCCTAATTGGGTTCTTGAGAGAATTAGATCTGAAAATATGCAACAAAGTTGTGTGCAAACACATAAGGTATATCAAAGTCATACTGAAACTACTTGACTGCTTGACAGTTTTGCCTAGGGACAAGTCTGATTGTGTATGTGTGTGTATGTGTGTGTGTTTGCATCTCTTTGTTCATGTAGAGAGAGTCACACAGGAAGTGATTTAGATTTAGATTTGGTTTTCTGATTTTGCCAGCAATTCCTTGATGATTTCCACTTTGGAAGGGGTAAAAGGGCATTTGGGAGATAATATAATTTGCCTACGTGGATCCTGTTTTCACTTTATAGCAGTCTTATAGGAGGAATGATTTAGTTTAGTTTTTTTTTTCTTTTCCTTTTTTCTTTTTCTTTTTTTAAATAGTACTGGGGATGGACAACAGACCTACTCGGCTAGCCCTTTTTTATTTTGAAATAAAGTCTTTCTGGTCTCAAACTTATTATCCTCCTGACTCAGCCTCCTAAGCAGCTGGTATTCTAGGCATACACTACCCTGCTGGGCTTAGAGTTTCTTCTAATTTACTGGTTTATAGGAGTGAGTGATTTCACAATTGCCTATGAATCTTGAAAAATGCTAGTCCTGGGTTCTATCCCAGCCCTTCCATTTGCATTGGGTTGGGGAGAGGCCTGGCTGTTTGATTGTTTACAAGCACTGCAGTGATCTTTATGTACAGCCAGGTTTCAGTACAGCTGTCATTGCAAAGATCGCCCACCAGATGGAGACAAAGCATTTCTTAGCAGAAGGGCTCCCCCAAATCAACCTCATTCTCTCACTTTACATCTGCACCGACTCCAATTTATGTAATATACCAAGCAGGGCAAAAAGTTGGTTAGGTAGGTAAAATTATCTTTGGTATTGTTGCTTGCCAACAAAAGGAATTTCTATCACCTCTGGAGAAAATTCCAGGAACTAATTTAAAGAACAATATGTGGCTAAAATGTTTTATTCACTCAATTACCTGAACTGGTATATAGAAATATTTTCAGTGTTTTTCCTAGCTGATTTTATAAAATAGATCATATAAAAGTGAAGGATAACATTGTTCATATTCAGTGGACAATTTTGAAATCCCAAAATTATGCAAATGGAAATCAACATCAGCAAAAATAAATTACCTTAAGATAATGCTGCTTTCAGGATTATAGGAAATATGCAGAGGTAATAATGTAGCTTAGATGTATTATTAAGTCTGAAGGACTTGGTTGGCAGTTTCACTTTAATTTATTCCATCTCTTTCCCAACTCTATCATAGAAGCTGTAAAAGCTGCAGACTCCATCTCTGCCCCCTTGTACGTGGAGATGGCCAATGAGATGCAGATGGAAATCACTGGGAATGTTTGTCTTCCTGGATAAGGTGGCAAAGACTTACTGCAGGGACTTTCTTATCTCCCTTGTCCCCTGTTCCTCTTGCCTTCCTCCTCTATCTTTCTATGGACCCCAAACTTGAAAGTGGAGCAGCCTTCACCATGATGGTAATCGTGAGGACAAAAGCCAGTGTAACTAAGGATGGCAGAGAGGACAGGCAGGACTCTCCCAGGTCCTCCATTGATGTCCACCCTGAGCAGCTACTATGAGAGTCAGGAACTGTCTCTAAACATGTTATGAGGCAAGAAAGCCATGGTTGATCAGTCTTCCTGTTGTTGGCATACAAATGTATTCCTAACTGATCTATCCCTGAAAAGTTACTATATTGGCATATAGACTATGTTATGGTTTTAGATGTTGTTTCCCCAGAAGCTCATGTATGAAACAATGCAAGAGGTTTTGGAGGAGAAATGATCGGGTTATAGCCTTACTCTAATCAGTGAATCGATCCCTGATGGGATTAACTGACTGGTAACTGGAGGCAGGTGAGGTGTGGCTGGAGGAAGTGGTTCACTGGAGGTGTAGCCATGGGGTATATATTTTGTATCTGGAGAGTGAATTCTCTCTTTCTGCCTTCTGATGATCATGTGAGCTGTTCCTCTCTGCTGCACCCTGCACCATGATGTTCACCCTTGAACTCCTGGGAATGGAGCTTACTGTCCATGGACTGAGACCTCTAAAACTGTGAGCCTCCAAATAAACTTTTCCCCTCCTATAATTGTACTGGTCAGATATTTTAGTCACAGCAGCAAAAAAAAGCTGTTTGTGACTAAAACAAACTTTAAATATGTTTATAATATCATCCTTAGATGTTCTACTTTTTCCCTCAAGTTCCTTTGATTTTGATGGTGGCTATTCCTTAAAAGCATGTTTATTAGTGATTAATTATAAACACCAGGCAATTTGCCAAGAGTTCCTGCCCTAATGGTATTTTCTGAGCCAAAGTGCATAGTTTGACATATCACCTGATTATGGAGTGAATATTTTTGACAGAATTATGCTAGAAAACCCAGGCTGTCCCATTGTCTTTCCTGTCACAGCCTGTGATGTTTTTCAGAGTAGACACAAAGTCAAGGTACACAGCATTACTGCTGTGGTCAAACCAGACAATGGGATAGAAACGATAAGCCAGACAGCAACAGGTAATGAGGCATTCATGTTAAAACAGGCCCAATTATTCATTCATTTTGCAGTGCTAGGGATCAAACCCAGGGTTTCACAAACATTAGGCAAATGTCCACCACTGAACTATATCCTCAACCCCAAGACAGTCCTGATTTATTTTAAGGATAGATGACAAAGACCAAAGACATCTAATTAGACAAAGAACTGGGAAAGAGTAAGATGTCCTCGTTTTGATTAAGCAGAATGGTATTTTCTATTTAGTGTTCAGGATATTGAGGGTAATTACTATTCTCTGGTCCATCTCAGAAGGATTTCATTGAAGAGGGCTTCACTGAACTTGCGAGCTATTTTAAGAACTGGAAAAAATTAGTTGGCAAATGGGAAAAGATATGATAGGCATATGATGTTACCTTGGAAGGATCATAAAGGCAAACGTGTGCCCTCCCTGGGACACAACATGGAAATGTTTTTTTCTGGGGTTGCGTCGTGCCAACCTTTTGAGCAGCCCATGGGACAGTGATGCTCTACTTGGAGAGGGCAAAAGCAATTGACTAAGAGGTGGGAGGAATGAAATCCCATTAAATGTTGAACTTCATTAGAGTCTACTCCTGACTCTTATTTTCATGCTTTTTTATTTCATGATGCCTAACTTTCAGATATTTATACCTAAAACTAATCTCTCCCCTGAGTTCTGTCTCATTGTCAGCTGCCTTGTTATCTCTACCTGGATTTTGCCATCATTTCCATCTCACAGTGTCCCCAAAGGAGCTCACTAAAGTGTCTTTTCCTCCTGTATATTCCTTTCTCATTCTGTAATTTTTCTGGACCGTTCTTTATTGCATGTCTACCCTGTGCCACTCTCTGTACTAGGGCTGGAAATAGGAGAATGAGCAAAAGCAGACCGGGTTCTACCCCTGTTTTCTGTTTGGGGTAGAATGCTACAGGGTCTTCACATGCAAATATTCAGGTATTTAAATTTGTGATGTTAAAAAAAATGGGCATGAGGTGTTACCTGAGTGCTGACAGGAGAACTTCCTGTCTCATTTGGCAGTATTTTTACCCACCTAATCATCCACATTAGACACTGGGCATTGTCCTTTCCTTTCTCTCTTTCTTGTCATTCATACAGAACTGACCGTCTTGACTTGTCTATTTGACCTAAATCTTTCCCATCTCTTCTTTCTCTTCCTTAGTTGAGGCTACCATCATCTTCTGTGTTGATCAGGCATGACTCTTTCATCTAGGCTCCTTTTTTTTTGGCAGGGGATTGAACTCAGGGGCACTCGACCACTGAGCTACATCCCCAGCCCTATTTTGTATTTCACTTAGAGACAGGGTCTCACTGAGTTGCTTAGTGCCTCACTTTTGCTGAGGCTGGCTTTGAACTTGTGATCCTCCTGCCTCAGCCTCTTGAGTGGCTGGGATTACAGGTATGTGCCACTGTGCCCAGCTTCACGCTAGGCTTTTTACATTTTCTCCTTTCATAAATTCCACTCCATGCCATCCTTTTCCATGTTGCCTCCAGACAGTTTTATCCCAAGCCTGGAACTGATCATTTTACTTTCCTACCTAATGCTTTTCTGAGGTGTTTCCTATTTTGTGTTATAAAGTCAACCCAGGGTTTGAACCTAATGGTTATTTTCTTCTTCCTCTTGAACTTTAAACCAGAATGGTACCAAACTGTTCACAGATCTATGATGGCTTATGACTCTGAGTACTTTAATCATGCTGTCTTGTTCCTGCAGACCTACTTGGCTTTCTCTTTGTCTAACTCCCATTTTACTTCTGCCTCACATGCCCCTCCTAAGTTCAGAGTGGCTCTTATGTACACCAGGACTGCAATTCAGCATACTGCATTACATTTTTTTTTTGCATTTATCCCTCTTTCTGAATGTGGGCACTTTGAGAAGAGGACCTTAATTTATGCATCTCTATTCTTTTTTTTTATTGGTTGTTCAAAACATTACATAGCTCATGACATATCATCTTTCATACATTTGATTCAAGTGGGTTATGAACTCCCATTTTTACCCCAAATACAAGTTGCAGAATCACATCGGTTACACATCCACATTTTTACATAATGCCATATTAGTGACTGTTGTATTCTGCTACCTTTCCTATCCCCTACTATCCCCCCTCCCCTTCCCTCTCATCTTCCCTCTCTACCCCATCTGCTGTTATTCAATTCTCTCCCTTGTTTTTTTTCCCTTTCCCCTTACAAACTCTTATATGTAATTTTGTGTAAGAATGAGGGTCTCCTTCCATTTCCATACAGTTTCCCTTCTCTCTCTCTTTCTCTCCCCCCACTCGTCTCTGTTTAATGTTAATCTTTTCCTCATGCTCTTCCTCCATGTTCTGTTCTTAGTTGCTCTCTTTATATCAAAGAAGACATTTGGCATTTGTTTTTTAAGGATTGGCTAGCTTCACTTTGCATAATCTGCTCTAATGCCAAATTAAACAATAAGATAACAAATAACCCTATCAACAAATGGACCAAGGACCTGAACAGACACTTCTCAGAGGAGGACATACAATCAATCAATAAGTACATGAAAAAATGCTCACCATCTCTAGCAGTCAGAGAAATGCAAATCAAAACCACCCTAAGATACCATCTCACTCCAGTAAGATTGGCAGCCACTATGAAGTCAAACAATAATAAGTGCTGGCGAGGATGTGGGGAAAAGAGTATACTTGTACATTGCAAATTGGTGCGGCCAATATGGAAAGCAGTATGGAGATTCCTGGGAAAGCTGGGAATGGAACCACCATTTGACCCAGCTATCGCCCTTCTTGGTCTATTCCCTGAGGACCTTAAAAGAGCATACTATAGGCATACTGCCACATCAATGATCATAGCAGCACAATTCACAATAACTAGACTCTGGAATCAACCTAGAAGCCCTTCAATAGATGAATGGATAAAAAAAATGTGGCATTTATACACAATGGAGTATTATGCAGCACTAAAAAAATGAAAAAATCATGGAATTTTCAGGGATATGCATCTCTATTCTTGATGTTATGGTTTGGATGGGAGATGTCCTCTAAAAGCTCACATGTTAGACAATGCAAGAAGGTTCAGAGGAGAAGTGATTGGCTTATGAAAGCCTTAACCCAATCAGTGAGTTCAGTCCCCTGATGGGATTAACTGAATGGTAACTGAAAGCAGGTGGGGTGTGGCTTTGGGGTATATATTTGTATCTGGAGAGTGGAGTCTCTTTCTGATCATCATGTGGACTGCTTCCCTCTGCCATACACTTCTGCCATGATGTTCAGCCTCACTTTGAGCCCTGAGAAATGAAGCCAGGTGTCTATGGATTGAGACCTCTGAAACTGTGAGCCCCCAAATAAACTTTTACTCCTCTGCAGTTGTTCTGGTCTTTAAGTCACAGCAGCAAAAAAGCTGACTAAAACACTTGGCAAATGGAATTTGCAATGGATCTCATCACTGAATGAAAATAGAAGTGAGGAGATACTAGAGTACCTGGAAAGAAAAGTAGTTTGACACCTAAGACAAGGAAACAATTGATGAGTTATGCTTTGGGTGTCTAATTGGCTCCATAGGTCAGTAGTGCAGATGTTACTACTGAAAGAGGCACATATTCTCATCAGTTCCAAATGGGCACATCCACTTGAGTCACTAAATTGTAAACATGTGTAGGGAATTACATTTAAGTAAACACTGGTCATATTCAAAAGAAAATCCCTCATTTTACTCTAATGGGTGGTCAGGATAGCTGTGGGATCGTCCATGATAGCACACTTGGAAGTATATTTACAGGTTGAGTTTTTACAGTTCAAACTGAGTGCTGAGGAGTGATATCTTGATAGCAAAATAGTGAAAACATAGTTGCTGCAGCAGATTCTAAGAGAGTGTGTATGGACCAACGTGTTTGGACAGTGGGACTGGTGCAGCTGTATTTGAGACATTACCCATATTAAATATTTATCATTATTTATATGAAATTAAAATTAAATTGGACATCCAGTATTTTATCTTGCAAATCTATTTGGAAATGATTAAAAAAAATAGCCTGAATTAGAGGCTGATTGATGTGGCAGAAAGATCTTTGGGAAAAGTATCAGAGAAACTGTGTTCTATCCACAGCTCTGCCTCTCTTAGCTGCTGTCTCCTCATCTGTGAAATGAAAGAGCTTTAGATTCAATGTTTTTCAGATTTTGCTTAGCTTCAAAAGCTTTGGGCAAATAACATTTTACTGGAAAACCCAATATGCAAAACAGATAAGAGCCGAATTACTCTGATTGAGACTGAGTATGGGTCACTTCCCATCCCAAGGTGGAAGAATGGAGCACAATTTGAAAACCCCTAGTCTTGATGTTTTCTAAATTTTTTTTCTGCCTGTAACAGTCTGTGAGTTCAAGTAAATTCACTTTACAAGGAGTAATCATCAAGTCTGATTAATCATCACCTGTTCTTTTCTTTTTATAGTTGAAAAAGCTGAAAGGTAAGGGAAGAAAAGTATTATTATCAATAAAGGTGGTATTTAGGAAGGATAAAATGGAATTATTAACTACTTTCACTTATTTCTTTAACACATATTTGTTGAGCACTTATTAAGGACAGGACAGTATACTATGTACTTTGGAGGGGGGATACTAAGGGAAATAGCACTAGGACCTCTAAATTTAGTAGGTGAGCTCAATTTTGTGTATATGTAATGATGTCTGCTCTTTACTTAGATTTACTATGTATTAGGCATTTTGTTGCTTAGAACTTTAAAAAAAAGTGTGAACATTGGTCTAACTCACAATTCTTATTCCTTTCTTTCTTTTTTTTTTTAGTAAATTAACTCCATTTCAGGGAAGTTATGTTTTATTAGAGATATATATGCATAGAACTATTGTTCCTTTCTACCTCTTCTCATTGCAGCCTTATTTTATTTCAAAGTTTCTTCTAAAACTTACAAGCATATCATTTGTCTACCTCTTGTTTTTTTTTTTTTTTAAATCTCTGGATCTGCCTAGCTGATTTAAGATATTTTTCTTTAATATAAGCCCTGGATTTGCCCAATTTTAGCATGGGTAACTCATAAAATATTTTTTTTTTCAAAAAATAAAAAAAGCATTTCTAGGAGCAAACCTCCAACAGTGTGATGTATTTGTAGGTCTGAAGTCTAACAGGAAATCATTCTCATTTTCACTTATTCATATGCTGAAGCTGTCACCAAATCTTCCTTTTTCTTGCTTTGCAGAATCTCTCCACCTTTTCCTTTCTTCTTTTTCTGCCATGCCTAACTTTTCACTGAAGATCTGGTTATTTTACAACTACTTCATTGATGTATTTTTTTTTATCAAGTCTCTTTCTCTCTTTTCTTACTATTTTGTAAGGCTTAGTAAAAGTTCTTTTTAGACAATCCTAGACTTATGTAAAACTATCTGAACCTGGTGTTTTGTCCTTGTGTTTTTGCTACTGACAATTCTTAGATACACATTTGAACAAATGTCAACATTTTGACATCCTTCAAAAGCCAGTTACTTTCATTCTTTTGGTTTAAAAAGTTTTTATTTTTGTGAAGATGTCAACAAGGAGTGGAATAGGAAGCTTAGCCTCTCATTTCTCCACAGAGGCACCAATCAAATGATGATATCGGTACAAAAATGCATCAAAGAGAAATTCAGAATCCAGTTAACAAGTAGAAAGAAGCATGCTAGAGGACATAAACTGACAGGAGTTGCACTTATATGAATAAGAAGAGCAATTTCACCTCATCAATCTATGGCTTAGTCCAATACTGAGAAGATTGCCTCAGCCTATGGTTTCTCCTATGTAGTTGTGGGTCAGTGTGGGAGGGTGGTCAGTGAGAGTAGAGGGTACATCTGGCTGCCTGCCATCTTGGGTTTACAGGGCATGCTCTGGGGCATGTTTCTATCTTGTTTGGATGACCTGCATAGCTGGTTCCCTGGTATAGTTAGGAATGAAGGAAAGGGGACAGTAAGCCCTTTACAGCAGGTACTACTCTTGTTAGATCAAGAATAGCCATAGAACCAACATTTTTCTTATGCAAAGGGGGAAAGAAGGGGTAAGGGGTCTTATCCTCAGCTCCTCAGGGTATGCTCTGTGGAGCTGGTTTCTATCTCATCTCATACTAAGCCCTGAATAACTAACAGAATTCAATCCCTAGGACAGCAAAAAAGAAAGAGGGCCATCATGTCCTTATAGCTAGCAAAACTCTGCATGGTTGGGGAAAAGCACAGATTGAGGACTTCTCTCCAGAAGTGAGGGAGGAAAGCAAAGGGAGGCCTTGCTCCAGTCTTTACAGTACACTCCTTGAGGGTTTGGTCTCTAGCTAGACTCACTGTTGACTGGCGATGCTCTCTTCCTGTCAAAACTAGCGTATAAAGACTGGGAGCAATAATTGTTTCTTTAAGTGTAAGGACAAGAATGTTAACCTACAAGGAACATGAAGAATACCAAGAAAACAATAATTAAAGGAAGAAAATCTATTTGCAACCCAAAGAAATGGAGATCTATGAATTACCTGATGAAGAATTTGAAATACTAATTCCAGGTAAGCAAGGTGAGTTACAAGAGAACACAGATGGCTGAATGAAATCAGGAATATAATACATGAACAAAACAAGAAGCTGAACAAAGAAAAATGGTTAAAAGAAGAACCAAACGAAAATTCTTGAGCTGAAGAATACAATTACTGAGCTGAAACATCTACTAGAGAGGTTCACAAGTAGAATTGATCAGGCAGAAGAAAGAATCATTGAATCAAAGATAGGTCATCTGAAATAATCATCCAGTCAGAGGAGCGCTCACACACACACACACACACACACACACACACACACACGCACACGCACACAGTGAAAGCCTAAGGGAGTTTATAGATGTCAATAGGCAAACCAATATGGATATTATGGGAGTCCTAGAAGGAGAAGAGAGAAAGGGTAGAAATTGTACTCTAAGAAATGACTAAAAACTGGGGAGGGAAATCAACACCTAATTTTTGAAGTCCAAAGGATCCCAATAGGTTGAATGTAAACAGTTGTACACCAAGACACAGTATATCCAGTGTGAAAAGTCAAAGAGAAATTTTGAAAGCAAGGGAATTTAATACCCCATTTAAAAAAGTGGACATATTATCCGGACAGAAAATCAATAAAGAGCCATTGGATTTGAACTACTCGTTAGACTAAATAGACTTAATAGACATACACAAAATGTTCCACCTAACGGCAACAAAATACATGTTCTTTTCAAGTACACAGGAAACATTCTCTAGAATCGTGTATTAGTTTACAAAACAAGTCAACAAATTTAAGAAGACTGAAATCATAACAAATGTTTTTTTTTCCCAACCACAAAGATAGAAAACTAGAACTCAATAATAGAAGGAAAGGGAAGAATTTACAAATATATGGAAATTAAATAGCACTCTCCTGAGCAATCCATGTATCAAAGAAGACATCATAAGGGAGAAATTCTGAGGGGGGGAAAAAGAATATGTAACATGCTAAAACTCATATGATGCAGCCAAAGTAGTTCTAAGAGGGAAGTTTATAGCAATATTTTTTTAAAAAAAAAATCCTCAAATAAATTAACTTTACAAATTAAGGAAGTAGGAAAAGAAGAACAAAGGAAGCCCAACATTAGCAGAAAAAGGAGATTAATAAAGATTAGAGACAAAATAAATGAAATGGGATTAGAAAGACAATGGAAAAGAAAAATTGCAGGCCAATTTGCTTGATCAATGTAGATATAAAAACGCATCAATGAAATACTAGCAACCATTTTTTTTACTTCCGCCTCTTTCTCTCCAAAGGCAGGCCATAGAAACTAGAACTCCTCTCCCCAAAGCCAGCCATAAAAACTAGAAATATTACTTTAGCCTTTCTTTGCCTTCCTGTGCTAGAACTAGCTATAAAGGAATTCTCTGACCTATCTTGTTGGAGAGCAGGTAAAAGACACACGTTCCAAAAGGGATCTTGTCCACAACTGGGGGGAAGGAAGGCTACACTGAGAGGCCCCAGAGAATCTCGACAGGCATCACTGGGTTTCCCCACCTTTTAATCTGTTACATTAGATTCTATCTTTTTGTCCAATCACATGTCTACATGATTGTCTATTCTTCAACTCTAAGCATAAAAATAGTTTTCCCTGGATCATGGGGTTTTTATTTCAAAAGGTTCCTGTGTCACATGAAACTGATTAAATAAATTTCTTGTGCTTTTCTCTTGTTAACCTCTCTGTTGTTATAAAATATTGGCTCTGATGCCTGTAATGGACAAGGACAAGTATTAACCTTTTTGTCCCCACAGAGATAGGAGCTGACTTTTCTTTCTTGTCTGGAATCCCTTGAGTACTAGGAAGGGAGGGCTATGGAAGGGGGCAGCTGAGAGACCAAGGAAGACAGGGAAGGGGATAACTGCCTCCCATGGTGGGAACACTTGGGCTTTCCTGTGGTCTCTGAATGAACTGGAAAGTGAGTAGGAAACAGGGGCTGCCGTGTCATCCTACCACTGCTCTCTATGCAGTGGAACAAGCTGGGGCCACTCCCAGACATGGATGGGGGAGGAAACAGGTCCAGTCACCTGAGGACCTTCCATATACCTAGCTGAGTGAGAGATAATTAGCAGAGGAATGATTAAAAAAAATCAGATGAATACCACATGTATTATTTCTGCACCTCCAGATGTTTGGATTTTCCTCCACAAGAATTGTGGGGCTGGAGTAAAGTATAAAAATTGGGGGCTGTGGCTATAGCTCAGTGGTAGCATACTTTCCTGGCATGTGTGAGGCACTAGGTTTGATTCTCAGCACCACATATAAGTAAATAAAATAAAGGTCTATCAACAACTAAAAAAAAATTGCTGAAATTTATAGACAGATTGTTGGCGGTCAGTGGAGTGGGTAGAAAATTTAGGACTGCATTCGGACTGATAATAATGGTGATGCTACATATGAAAATGGCATTTTAAACTGGAAATGATGAAAGGAAAATTATTAGATTGGGACAAGTTTTCCAGATTGACATATTTAGTTTTGTCATTGCTGAGAACAAATGAGTACTCGTAAAAGAAAAATGGAAATATTCATAAAATAAAGTGAATGCTATGCTTGCATATAGATTTACTTATGGCCATTTAAATTACATCTGCAATTCTGTTTTTCATGTGAGAAATGAGGCCCATAGAAGGAGAATGGCTTATTCAAATATATGGTGGTATTGAACAGTAGAGTTGGTTCTGGAATCCATCAACTCATTCACTCTGTCAATGCCATCAGTGGATAGGCACAAGGAATACACCTATTTCCAAACAGAATTGGGTTTATAGACTTGCAATGAGGGAGAGTGAACACCATGGAGAAGTGTGGAGTAAGAGAGGAGGGATAATAGCATGGACCTAAAGGATAAAGGCTTGTAGTAGTGATTTGGCAACATGCTCAAGAAGGTGGGGATACTTTAAGTGGGATGCTGTCTGAAAGAAGACATTACTGACACAGATGGCCTGCAATGTAACTCAGGAAATAATCTGTGGGGCAAAAAAAGGCTTTAGGACATCTTCTGCTAACACAATCAGCTTAAATAAAAATACACTTAGCATAAAAAACTCAGCCAGTAATTTATAGGCAGAAAATAATTTGATACCATTGTTTTCTTTCATTTTGAGAGGAGGGGAGGCTGGGTTGCTTTTTGGAACTTTGAACAATGTGGGTTAAAAATTGGAGTAGAAATTGTTGTATTCTGCTGCCTTTCCTATCCCCTACTATCCACCCTCCCCTTCCCTCACATCTTCTCTCTCTACCCCATCTACTGTAATTCATTTCTCTCCTTGTTTATTTTCCCATTACTAATAGGGCATTATGTAAAATTGTGGATGTGTAACCGACATGATTCTGCAATCTGCATTTGGGGTAAAATTGGGAGTTCATAACTCACTTCAGTATGAAATATGATATGTAAAGAGCTTTGTAATGTCGTGAACAACCAATAAAAAAATAAAAAATAAAAATAAAATTTGCAAGCTTTTTTTTTAAAAAAAAAAAAAGAATTGGAGTAGATTTGACTTCCAGACTCCAACTTTACAACGTCATCCCAGAGAATAAGTTGTCCACAAATGGGGAGATTTAAAATATTCCTTTCTCTTTTATCTTGTCCATAGGGATTTTTCTGCCTTTCTTCTCTACAATATGAGAATCTGAACATCTCTGCTACCTATGTAATTATAAAGTCCAAGATGTAACCTGGACAGAACAGAGACTGTTATAATAAAGGGCTTATTCATTTAATTTTATTATGATTCTGGATATAATCCACACTTAATATTCCTACCTCCAAGATGCCCTCAGAGGAAGTAAGAGGTCCTGGGAGTTCCCATTGCTGAGATCAGGATTTTAAAAAGCCTCTCCTTTGCCTGTTCCACATTAATTTAAAGGAACCCAGGAAAGGAGCAGGGATCCTGTGGGGGTACTAAAGTGCTCCCAGTGATTGCAGTCCATGCCTGCTAGCTTGACTTCGTACCTTTCAGCTGTGAAGCCTTGACTAAGTCCAGTACCTAATTCTCTGCACCTGCAGGAAAGTGTCAATTTCTCTTTTTCCTCTGAAGTTTAAACAACTGACAATAGACATATCAGCAGGGGGAAAACTATGACAAATTGTATTACATATCAACATATGGGAACCACACACACAGAGTATGAGACTCTAAGAAAGGCTATATAGTTGAGGCTAAAGTAGCATTTTGAGCTCTACAAAGAAATAGGGATTTGAGGCTGCTGAGAGATGGGTGGTAGCAAGCTCTGTCAGGTCGAGGAGAGGAAAGCAACGTGAACAAATTTGTTCTATTATTGCAGATAAAGTCTCCCAGGTAACAGTCATCAGAAGGCCAGCTGCAGTAATCTCTGTCTGGACCTGGTGTCAGGCTTCAGACTCCAAATCTCTTCCTGTGAAAAGATATTTCCTAGGCAGATAGGGACAGCTCAGATAGAAAAGCCTCTGTCTGCATCTACTTTATGATTTACTAACAGAGATACATGAAAATTTCTTTTTATAAAAAGGACAGTATTTAGAGCTATTTCTGCGTTAGCAGCGGTCTGCACTTCCTCTGAATAACCAAACTGGAATATGCCAAAGAAGTAGAGTTGAGGTGGCATATTTTGATCTCCCTCATATCAAATCCCTCTCTCTCTCTCTCTCTCTCTTTTTGAAGAGACACACAAGTTTATTATGTGCATGAAGGCAATCACAAAGTCTAATTAGCCATGTATGATTCAGAATCTTGTATACCTCTTTCCTTTGGGGAGAAGAAGAATACAGAATGTAGATAATTTTTAGGGAAATAGTAAATAATTTTAGGGGACTTCAGTGAGCGTGAAGGGGCATATAATGACTGGAGACAAAGTCATAAGCCTGCAGAAGAGACAACAGATTGTAACAATTTGCTTTCAAATACCTCACATTTAAAAGAGATACGAATATCTTCTTTTGAGGGTTAGTTTGAGGATGAAGGGTATTATGGTTTGTATATGGAATGTCCCCTGAAAGCAACATTCAGAAGTTCCATGAGCTGTAACCTAATCAGTGGATTAATCCGTTTGATGGATTACTAATTTGAATGGATAAATGAGTAGTAACTCTTGGCTGGAGGAAGTAGGTCACTGGGGGCTTGCTCTTGGGACTTACATTATCCTTGCACTCAGTCTTTCTGCTTCCTGACTGTCACGAATGGAGTAGCTTTCTTCCACCATACTCTTCTGCCATAATGTTCTGCCTCTCTTTAGGTTCAGAGCAATGGGGTCTGCAGACCATGGACTGAGCCTCTGAAACCATGTGACAAAATAAACATTTCCTCCTCTAAGTTGTTCTTAGCAGGCACATTGGGCACAGCAACACAGAGCTGCTAACACAAAGGGAGATTGGACTTAAAAAAAAATAGATATGATGGGTCCTAAAAGTAGATGATTCTCAATGAATATTGGCTCATTTCTTTTCCCCTAAGAAAGTGACACTTTCCTAAGCAAGTATGGGGTTGTCGGAACTGGACTCCACTTGGAGAGAAAGAGATTTCACAAAAGAAGCTCTTCCTAATTCTTGCTGTCACAAAGAACAGAGCAGATCTCTGCAGGAGAGTAATGTGCCTTTAGTCCTATGGCTTGCAGGGTTGTTTGGATCAGTCACAACCCTGCAAGCCATAGGACTAAGGGCACATTACTCCTGAACATTGGGAGCTAGTGAGAGACAGATCTAATTGGCTTGACTGACAGCACTCATGAACATGGACACTTCTATTAAATATTCTCCCCTCTAGTCAGTATGTGTAGCTTGGCTTTTCCACATCTCTGCAGGTAGCCAACAGTGAGAATTGACAAGAGTTTAAATTCTAGTTAATAGCCTTGTTCTTGTTCCTGTTTCCATGGATCTGGGTGGAAACTAGATTGAAAACAAAGAAAGCTTAGAAATGGTAGCAGAAACTAGCCCTGCTATGGAAGCATTCACTATATATATATATATATATATATATATATATATATATATATATATATATATATATTATATATATATATTTTGGTGGGGGGCTCCTATTGTGCCACTCTAGCACTTCAAATGTGCAATTGTTTGTTGAAAGCTAAGCTTTTTGCTAGGATGAAAATCTCAGCCTGGCCTACCTGGGCTTTTCCTGGACTTAGCACTAAAAAGCCTGGATTGTGGTAAATCTCTCTGTCCTAGACCAATTGGGACTGTTGGCTGCCCTACTAGAAAGGGACAAGACAAATTATTGAGGAAGAGACAGCTTCAATGAACACCGCAATTAACACGATACAGGTGGATCCATAGAGTCACAAAGTAGAATTCTTCAATTATTGGAAAGCCCAGAAGGTGGAGGGGCCACTTAGGCTATTTTGGATAACCAATAATCAAAATATTCAAATACCACAAAATCACAGAAACAATCAAACAAAATTCACTCCCCACCCTAAATTCAAATGAGGACTGGCCTCAGATAAAGACCTCCTTTGAGACTTGTGGCAGAGTCAATGATTTAGCCTCCTAAGGAGCTGGGCTACAGAGCAGAACTCATCAGAATCACCTGCCGTGCTTATTAAACAGTTTCCTGGAACACACTGCAATCTCCCAAACATGACTGCTAGCGTAGGGACAAGGAATCTGCTCTTTCAATAAGCACCTTGGGCTATTCCATTGTGAAATGAGGTTTGGGAATCATTTACTCCAGGGTGGTGATCTTCAAACATTTTTTCATGGTTCACTCCTAGCAAATTTTTTAGCTTGCTCTTACTTTTTTTTAAATTTTAAAAATATGTATCTTTAACATATGTTTATGAATTTACTTAAAATTTATCTGTATGCATATAAATACATTATTCCAACTCAACTTTTAAGTTTCCCACTTAACACCTCTGAGGCATAGTTGAATCTGTTTGTTTTAGGTTCTGGTTGTGCTTTGTATCTTTCTTTCCAGAACACACTGTCTTTTACTAGTCTGGAGTTTCATGAAGGCAAGGACAGTATCTATTTTTTTTTTCCACCCTTTCACTCACAGCAACACAATATTGGTCCATAGTAAGTACTCAGTAAAATGCTAGATGAATTGAACTGAGAGTCCTCCTTCAAAGGGAGAGTTAGCCTGCTTCTCCTGTGGAACAACGCTGGTTAACGCTAGAATTGCTTGTCCAAACCGCTTCGTGTTTCCATAGAAACATAACCAGCACTTCACATAGGCACCTCTACCTGTCAGTGCCAGGTACCCAAAGAGTTTAAAATCCCATTTCCTCGTCTCCAGCTGGCCTTCTCCCACAGCTGCAAAACTCCTGCTGCAAGAAAAAGAAACTTCCGTGGAAAGAGCCGCGGGAGCTACCTCTCAGAGGCTTTTACTCTGGACAAGTAAGGAGGAAGGGAGTGGAACCGCTTCATTCAGCAAATAATACTGCTCCTCAGGTGGCATGATTCAGGGGGAAGCCTCTTTGGATGGGGAGGCAAGAGAACAAATTCACTTCACTTCTCCCAGGGGTCTTTTTGTTGAATTCCAGTGATTGCTGACATCAATTATGCCATCACTGCAAATTGAAAATAGGGAGTGCTGGTTTGGGAAAACCCTAGTCAGTTTCTTTTATCTACGGTGGATGGAAAAGACCAACACCAAAATGAAGATTGAAAGATATAAAATTTTTCATGGTTATAGAACTGCTCCCAGGTTTGGGAGGTAGATGATGGGCAATGTTTTAGCTAAATTGTAAAATTGTGACATTGTTGTAGCCCAAGAGGTCTTTGAGATGGTGACACTCAATCTGCTTCACTGGATGGGTGTTATACAAGGACCCAAACTAATTTGCTCTTATACAGCATTAGGTTCTTTGGGTAAATGTGAATAGTCCCCTAGGATTAAAAGCTGATAAGGTATATAGGTTTCCTGGTACCAAATTCCTACTAGATTATGATGGAAGCAAGGTTTTACCGAATCCTGACATACAGACTGATATCAACTCTGCTGTTTGAGGTCCTCTGATCAAATTTGGTATAAAAGTTTCATGAGAGGAAAATGTGGCAATATCCTGAAAGCTGAATTCAGCTAGCATTATTTTATTTTAAAATATTTATTTTATTTTATATTTATTTGTGGTTCTCACAGTTTTTGTTATCCTTATTGACAAATAAAATCATGTATATTTATAGTTTACAACGTGATGCTTTGAAATATGTATACATTATAAAATGGCTAAATTAAGCTAATAAACACATGCATGGCCTCACACACTTTACATTATTTATAGTGAGAACACTTAAATATACTCTTAGCAATTTTCAGAAATACAATCCATGTTGTCCAATCTATCTCTTGGAACTTATTCTTCCTATCTAATTGAAACTCTGTATCCTTTGACCCATATCTCCCCAGTCAACCCCTTCCTTTATGGCTCTTGGTATCTACCATTCTACTGTCTGTTTCTGTAAAGTTTTCTTTTTTAAGATTTCACACATAAGTGAGATTATACAGTATTTATCGTTTTGAGCCTGCTTCATTTCATTTAGCATATGGTCCTCCAGGCTCATCCATGTTGTCACAAATGACAGTATTTTTCTTCTTTTTTAAAGACTGAATAGTACTCTGTATATGCGTACCACTTTTTCTTTGTGGATTTATCTGTTGATGGACACTTTAGTTTGTTCCATATTTGGACTATTGTGAATAATACTGCAATAAACATTAGGGGCAGATATCTCTTCAACATACTGATTTTATTTCCTTAGGACATATGTACTCAGTGGTGGGATGGTAGGATCATATGATAGTTTCATTCATAATTCTATAAGGAACCTCCATACTGTTTTCCACAGTGGCTCTACTATTTTACATTCCTACCAAAGTAAAGTGCAAAGTTCCCCTTCTCCACATCTTAGCCAGCACTTGTCTTTGATCTTTTTGGTAATAGCCATTCTGAAAGTTTTGAGGTGATATCACATTGTGGTTTTAATTTGGATTTCTCTAATAGGCTGGTGATGTTAAGTATCTTTTTATAAACCTGTTTGGCCATTTGTATATTTTCTTTTGAGAAAAGTCTTCAGGTCCTTTGCCATTTTAAAAAAAATTGAATTATTTATTTTCTTTCTGTTGAGTTGTGTGACTTTCTTATATATTTTCAATATTAACTCTCCCATGATTTAGAAATATTTTCTAAATCCATGATTTAGAAATATTTTCTCCCATTCTTGAGTTGTCTCTTCATGCTGTTGTTTCCTTGTTTGTGAAGAATCATTTTAGTTAGACATAAGCCCATTGGTCTATTTTTGTTCGTGTGTGCTCTTTGAGTTATATCTCCCAAATCATTGCTCAGACCAGTCTATGGAAGATTTCCTCCATCAGTTTTACTGTTTCAGATCCTGGTATGAGATAAGAGTCTACTTTCATTCTGTAGCATGTGGATATTTAGTTATGCCAACATCATGTTTTGAAAAGACTGTCTTTCTTTATTGTATGTTCTTGGCACTTTTATCAAAGTTCAATTGATTGAGCCAGGTACATCCCAGTGATTCCAGAGGCTGAGGCAGGAGGATTGCAAGTTTAGGCCATCCTCAGCAACGTGGTGAGACCTAGTCCAAAAAAAAAATAAATAAATAAATAAATAAAAAAGAAAGAAAGGAAAGACTGGGGATATAGCTCAGTGCTAAAGCACTCTGGTGGATCTAATCCCTGTAATGTTACAGTTTGATGTAAACGGCAAGAATGTCCCCAAATCAATAGCTGTTCTGTCTGAAACAAAGCCTGGAGTACATTCCAAAGGATAGAAACCACTGCTCTTGCTAGATTTTTTAAAAACTCATTTGTACAAAAGCAGGAGGAGACTTTACAATACTGTAATTCAAGGAATGTATCCATCCTTTTAAAAAAAAAATTGAACATACATTTATTATTTTGAAGTTCTTGATATCAGAAATCCAAGAGGATCTTATTGGGCTCAAATCAATGTGTCTGGTATCTCTAGGAAAGAATCTGTCTTCTTGCTCACTTTAGCTTCTAGAGGCCACCTGCATTCCTTGACTTGTGGCTCCTTTCATCCATTTTCAAAGTTAGCGATGAGGATTGAGTTCTTTTCTCATTGTCTCTGATCTCCTATTTTAGCACCTCTCCTACAGTTAAGGAGCCTAGTTATTACACTGGACTTACTTGAGAATCCAAAATAATTTATTTTAAAGTCATCTGGCTGGAGAGCTTAATTCCATCTGTAGTGCCAATTCCCCCTTTGCTATGAAAGGTAATATAATACCAGTTTCAGGTGGTTAGGGCCTCTTCGGCACCGTGGGTTGGGGAGGGCACATATCTTGAAGAACATTCTCACTTGTGAATAACCACTGCTGATGTTCATTAGGCTTGGTGTCATTTTCTGGGGTTGATAGAGGTAGTTGATACGTTGTAGGAGCCACCTCCAAAGCATTGTGGCTTTCTGTTGCAATCTTGCAAGCATGAGGAGTGCAGTGATGTTCTTAAACTGATGGACTCCCTCCAGGAGTGGAGATTAGAACTAGATGGTAGTCAGTGCTGAAGTATTTAGGGTGCTTACAGGCCACAGAATGGTGATACTTAGAATTTTTTAAAGAATACATTTATAACTATATATAATAAAAAGCTTTGAGGTACTTCTTTCTTGCATAGCGCACAGACCCCTAACCAACAAAATAGGAGTAAGTAAGAAAAGAAAATAGACTAATGAGAAAATGTCAAAGGCAGCAAGAATATCCCTAATATATAGCAGAACTTGAATATTTGTCCCAGTCTTTGTCCTTTCAACATAGTACTCGCGGACAGAAGGTGCTTCCCAAAGCTTTCAGCTCCTCTCAACTCCCAGCTCCAAATATTCTTCCAAACCCAAACTACTTTTTTGGTCTGTTTGTCTGTCTCTCTCACCCATATTCACTATTTTCTTTTCTCTCCTAATTACTCTTTACTTTGGAAGCCCAGGCTTTCCTGCTGGCTTCTCATCATTTCCATCATCTGCATGTTAGAGCACAGAAGTGAAGGGGGGTGGGGCATTAGGGAAGAATGCAGAGCCTATGCCACAATTGCAGGAAGAGGGGAAGAGAGAGTGAATATTCACTAATTTTCTTTTCTTGGTAGAACTCCAGATTTCTGATCTCTGGCTATGGATTACTCATTTCCGATTTCTTATTTATCTTAATCAGGCTTCTCATTAATGCACAATTATCCCTCTACAATTAAAAATATTTTTATTTTAGAGTTACTATAGCAATAAAATACATGCTAGTGGAATTATTGCAGATTTCAACCACTAATGGAATTACTATTTTTTTCCCTTGTGCTTGGAAATGATTGCAATAAAATATATAATCTCAATTATACCCCTTCAGTGTTTAAATACATAGAGAATGATCAATAGAGCCACAGGGGACCTGTGACTATGTAAATACCCTCCTCAGAGAAAGTTGGCTTTGGTCCATCTCACCATGGCAGTCAGGTTATTTGACCTAGTAATTAGTGAAATATAAGAATAAAAGATGCAGGGTCTCTGCTTTTTTATTACTCTGTTAAAGAATAGAATGTCCAGAGAATTGTGATGGTTTCCTAAGATTTAACGCTGCTTTGTGACAGAATCAGAGGAGAACCTCTCTTTCATTCCTTCTCTTTGCCAGATTTTGGCTAGCTAAAATGATTTTTTTTTTCCTGATTAGGTATAAGAACCCAGGAATGGAATGACAGCTCTATACATATACAGAATTGAGTTCCGAGTAACTGGTTAATTTTGGATGGAAAGAAATAAAGGAAAAAAAAAAAAAAAAAAAGAAATAAAGGAAGAGCATAATGTAGCATAATGCAACGTAGCATCTGTTTTCCAGCTTTTCTGCTCATGAAGAGGGAACTCTGGTTCATCTCCTAGGCTGTTGCTGTTAGTCAAGCTGCACAGTAGCAGCTGGGAAATGCTGTCATGACAGGGACGGCCTTGGGCCTGCTGAGAGCAGGCTGGGCATTGCTTGGAGCCTCAAGAAGAGGAGAACCACTCTAAAGGGAAGAGAAGGGAGTGGTGAGGAAAAACTACCCTGAACAGAGCTAAACAGAACAGACCCGAACTCTGGAGACTGAGAATTCTCTGACATAAAAGGATTTATTGAGCCACTGCAAATGCTAACCAGAAAAAGGATTATATCCTGGGACAAGGGACCTGCAGCTTCCAGGAGCAAGGTTAAGCAGCAGTTGAAAAATATCTGGGACCTAGGGCTAAAAATATTTTTCTTTTCTTTGGTACTGGGGATTGAACCCAGGGGCACTTTACCATTGAGCTACATCCCCACACCTTTTTATTTTTATTTCATTTTTTTTTTAATTTTGAGACATGGTCTCACTAAGTTGCTTAGGGCTTTGCTAAGTTGCTGAGGCTGACCTCAAACTTTTCATCCTCCTGTCTCAGCCTCCTGAGTGGCTAGGATTGCAGGTGTGCACTACTATACCTGGTTAAGAACATTTTCATAAAAAAAAAATTAAAAAAGTGAAAATAATTATTTACATTGAACCTACATTGGCTTTAGATAAGTCAGGCAGGATAACATAAGTGGGGGGAGCTTCAGAATAAGATAGTTCATAAGGGAAAGTAATTGTTGCTTCTGGATTGGTTGGGAGAATTCAGTGGCCCCTAAGGGATCATGGTGGGATTTGAATAAAGGTTTTAACATGTATTCAGAAGTGTGAAATTGTTGTGGACAGATTAACCTCCCCCACTTCTTTTTAGATAAAGAAGACTCCTATTGCAGTAGGAGTCCACATACTTCAGTAGGAGGGAGACTGGACTCAAGTCCCTTAAAACAAAAGGCAAGAGGGTTTTCAGCTCTGGAATAAGCTAGGGGAAAACTCTTGGAGGACTTTAGAGGGGAGATCAATGTGGACCTTCTGTGTTTGTTAATCTATGTTGGGCTCTACCTTTCCACAGCGTCCGGGAGATATTTCTTGATGATTACAGTCCAAAGAGCTGGCTTCCCGTTCCGTGAGAAATGACCCTGAATTTTATGGGCTTTATATCTCAAAGGGGTAGTGAAAGAATGTACAGCAAACTTTCTAAAGTAAATGCTCTACAAAAAGGTAGACTGGGGGCCACAGTCAGGAAGTGATCTCTCTAAAATTTCACCAAGCTGAGGGGAAACTTAAGGCTATCTTGGTTGGAGATGTTGAGAGCCACAGCTGAAGGGGCCCCTGCAAACTTCCAGCTGCCAGCTGATGATTGGCTCATAGCGCCCCTGCAACTTCTAGCTGCCAACTGATTGGCTCCTCTGGGGTGATGCTCATTGGGCTGTTTCCCTGCCCTTTCAGACCACGGAGATGCTCATTGGGGGACTTTTTTTGCTCCGCCCACACGACCCAGCCAATTAGCCTCAAGAGTAGGAGGAGTGGGAGAGGCTTGTGGGAAGCCGGTGGCAGTTGGGCTCTGAAGGTTTTTCCTAAGGAGATGTTTTGTTTGGGAGATTCCCAGTTAGTTTCAGTCTTGGTCTTTGAAGGAGGCACACTATTTTGCTTGGTATTTGGCTTGGATTTTTCTTTATCTTGTAGCATCGGTGGCACTTGGGAAGAGCTTTTGTCAGAATCACTCTTTGATAAGATAACAGATGGCTCGGTAGGAACAGCAGGTGGAAGAGTCTTGATAGGCTGGCTGTTTTTGATGAGTACTTCAACTGGATCACTAGTGCTTGTGGTCTTCAAGGAAAATGCTTTTTCTTGTTTTGGACGGGCTTTAGAGGTATTCACTAGAATACCTCCCATTATGGTCAGGAATTTGAGACCTGGAAGCACATAGGTGGAGGTGTGTCAACCAAGATAAAGTAGACCATAATGGGACAAGACCCTGTTTAAGAATTTTCTACTGCAGGGAAGCCACCAACACCTGAAGTCCCACTGAAGATGATTAATTCTTCTGATATAGCTGTATCATCTTGGCACAGTGCACCTTTAAAATGACGACATGAATGAGCTGAAGGCAAGGTGGAAAAAGAGTCCCATAAAACTTGTTATCTCAGGGCAGTTGAAAGGAGAAATATTGGAAGAGGGTAAGGGAAGAGAGTTTTCAAACACTTTTGGAGTATTATCTTACTGAAAATTTACCTTTGACTTAGAGAATCTAGAACATTCCATGTTTGCACACCTCTGTGCCTATCTAGTATATGCCTTCCCTCTCCCAGATGCAACTCCCTTGTCTTTACCTTTGTACCCTCAGGCTGCCACACCATGCTCAGCAAATAGCAGTGGAATCAATGGCTATCCCAAAGTTGTTCAAGTTCCCTGGGTCTATTGTTCAGCAAATTCAAGAGTTGGGATCTTACTGCTTCTTGAGTAGAAGGAACCCATGAGTTGGCTTTTCTGGGAGTTGGTGGCTTTGTCGTTCTTCGGCAGGGCAGCTGTACTGCTCAAACCCAGGGGCCATTCCCACTATTGTTCTCAAGGAGGTCAGAGGGAACAGTGACCACTTGAGTTGTTTAGGGTCAAGTGTGCAGCCTTTCTTTCCCTTTTCAAAGGTTGTTTCCTCCTCTCCCTCCTCTTTGGCTACGGAGTATGTTTCCTGCAAGTTATGTGGAGAGGGGGGAGGCTTGTGCTGTCTAGCCCTCTGATCCCTGAGGTAGGGATGGAAGTTCTTGCTGCACACCAGGGGGACTGTCAAAAACTTCCAGAGGCTAGATTGGGAAGATTAGAAGAAAAGAAATCTGTTGCTCAAGAAATCTATCTTAGAGCATCCTGTTTTTCTCCACCTAGAAACTCTTACTTTATCCTTCATACCCAATTCAGATGTTACCTACTCTGACATTTCCTCATCATTCCTGCAAGCAGGGTTAGAAGGTTAGCAAAGTTGGTTTTCCTCCTCCGGGCCTTTCTTAGTGCATTGCTCATTCTCGATGATAGAACTGATCATTGTTTTGGAGCATATCTATGTCTGTCACTTCCTGGGTGCTTTAAATGCATGATCTTTTTTTAATCGTCTCCACAATGTTCTGAGGGGATGTAATTTTTCTGGTGAGAAGACAGCCTCAGGAAGGCCAGTTCATCTGAGGTCAGCCACCTTAGTAAGCAATGGAACTAGAATTCAAATCCAGGCTAATCTGATTCCAGATAACACAAATGTGTTTTTTTCTGCTATTTCAAATGGATCAGCAGAGACTTTTATATCACTGCACACCGTAATCAAATATTTATAGTCAACACTAGGATAAATACCTGTAGTCAGGACCATGTCCATCATCTTTTCCAGGAATTATCATGCTACCTGGCCCACATAGGAGGCATTCAGCAAATACCCAAATTTTCACTAATTAGTAATTCAGCCACATTGATGTGCAAATACCCAGAGGAGGAAGGGAGCCTCAGAAGGTCTGTTAATTTCCATTCAGTATGGAATTACTTCTCTGTTGCTAAATCCAATTGCCAAAGATCTTATTTGGCTCATTTGCATATTAAACAATGGATGGCTTCCTCTTCTTAATACTTCCTTTATCATACCCTGTGCTCTCCTGGTTTTTACTTCCTTCACTGTCACTTCTTGGTTGGCTTGCTCTTTCCTCCTCTTCTCCTCATACTCTTGCTGGAGTGCCCTGGGCTCCATCCTTGGTCCTTGGTCCTTTTTCTCACTTGTTCACTCATTTGGGGAATCTCTGTTTGTCCACCTCATCCCTTTAAATGCCATCTTTGTATGAAAAAAATCATACCAATTTGCATTTCTAGTCCTAAACTCCTTCCTGCTGACCCAAATGTACAATTGCCTTGTGTACATCTCCTCTCAGATACCTAGAGTGACATCTCAGACATGCTGTGTCCAAAGCTGAATTTCTTATCCCTCCTCCTCCTTATCCTTCAGAAAAAGGAAAACTGCTTCCATGTCTATGGGGTGATGATTCTGGGGAAGGAGAAGAATGTCCTGTGGTTTGTTTGCTCATTCATTCATTCATTCATCAAATAGGTACTAAGTATCAGCTATGTCTCCAGCCCTAATGATATAGAGATAGATACAATGTATTCTGTATGATAAATAAACTTATATTCTGGTAGTGGAGAAATTCATTAGCATACAATTGCATTATAATGAGAGAATGATAGGTGCTTCACTTGCAGTGAGGGGGATAACAGAGAAGGCCTTATACCAGGGGAGCTCTTGAATATGCCTGGTGCATAGTGAAGAATTAACAAGTGCTAAATTTAGCTCAGGTGCAAATTGAGTCAAAGAGTATTACTTTGGTTCATGTATATGTGGAGTTTCAAGTTCACATAAAATCCTCTAGGTTTCTATAGAATAGTGCACAAGCCTTGCTGCACAAGAAGTAACACTCCTAAGTTGGATACATCTTCATGCTGAAGTCCTGATAGTTCTAAAACTGCTTCTATTAAAGGGTGACATTATTAACAATAAATGTTCTTGATAAAATTTGGGTTTTGAATATTACCCTGCACCTCATATCTGCTGGCCAACTATTGTGCCTGAAATTCTCTGAGTGCAGTATTTAAACTTTGGGTTAAGTAG
The DNA here is from genome assembly GCF_052094955.1 of Ictidomys tridecemlineatus. Taxonomy (NCBI): domain Eukaryota; kingdom Metazoa; phylum Chordata; class Mammalia; order Rodentia; family Sciuridae; genus Ictidomys; species Ictidomys tridecemlineatus. Next base: position 35,760,670 of record NC_135477.1, on the reverse strand, counting down.
GTTTTTTTTTTCCCCCTTGGTACTGGGAGTTGAACCCAGGGGTCCTTTACCACTGGGCTACATCACCAGTTCATTTTACTTTTATGTTGAGACAGGATCTCACTAAGTTTTGTAGGGACTTGTTAAGTTTCTGAGGCTGGCTTTGAACTTGTAATCCTTCTGCCTCAGCCTCCTGAGTTGCTGGGATTACAGGTGTGCCCTACCATACTAGGCTAGGATTAAATAATTCTAAAACAGCACAGGGAGGGTAGTGTCATATCAGCATACTATGAATTGCCTCTGTCCCTCCAGTGGCATGTTGTGCATTGTAAAACCTTCAAAGCACAGCTTAATTGGAGCTATTGTCACCATAGGATGGGTAACAGTATTTTCTCACAGATTTAGAGCTGGCTTAGACACAGAAAACAGAGTAGAAATGCACATTTGTTTGGAAGGAAAAGGTTAAATACAGTTGGGTTCCTCAGGGATTGGTTTGGGTCAGTCTTATTTAAAACCGTATAAATGATCCAGGGAAGGGCTTGTGCAGTGAAATCTCCCACATGTGTAGCTACTGCTAAAGTACTATGGACTGGGAAAAGCTAAACTGATGAGTATCAACTGCAGAGAAAATTTAGGAGCTGTGCCCATGGGTAGGAAGTTGGTACAGGAATCTCAGTATGGATGCATACATGCATTGCATGTAGTGCAGAAAAATTAGAAATATTTTAAAAAGGCGATTCTAAAATATGGGCCAGGAAAAAGAACCTGGAGTAATAACAAACGGCAGCCATGGAGATCCACAGTATGTTCATTATCAAGAGGGAAAACAATGACAGTGTTGCCATGAGTCTGACTTTAGGATTTTTTAAAGGACAGGCTTTTGGCCATGCATTCATTTAATTTATATGTCTATGGAACACCTCTTATGTGGGATGTGTTGTGCACCAAATAAGCATTCCAGTGTGGCATGTGCTAGATACTGGATGAGACTCTGAGGGACATGGCATGTTAAATAGGCAGTGAGAGTGACAGGAAGGATAGCAATTGTCCTTGAATTTATTAGAAGCCTGGTAGCCACCTTGGAATGAGAAGCAGCCAAGAACCAGAGGCACTGGTGGGAATAGCTGCCAATAGAAGGTCCTAGTGATGAGGCCCCATGATCAGTTCCTTTTTCTCTCCTCCTTATCCTAAACAATTGTTGCCCCTTAACAGGGCCTACCATGTTCTTTTATTCTCTGTGTTAATTGCTTTATACACTTTATTTTGAGAATATTGAACTCTTACTGCAACAACCTAAATAAAAACATCTCCTTAATTATCTGGTACATTTTGTCCTTCACGATTTCAAATAATCAATTATAGTTAAATATTCATGTGGTCACCTCTGTACTCTGCTTTTGCTCATCAGGTGCTATGCTGGGCCCCCGATGTACAGCATGCAGCAAGGTAGACATAGTCTTTTCCAGAAACCCTAGCTCAAATCTAGTAGGAACATGAGCTGACGAAAATAAAGGAATTACGATAAAGTAGATCAAGTGTTGAGATAGGTGAGGTATGTCATTGATGATGAAACAAAAGTATTTAACCCAGTAGAGAAAAAATGCAGTGTTTACATTTTCATTCAACATTTCTTTAACTTACATTTTAAAATATGGATTTTACTTTTTTGTTGAGAAGCCATAGGGTTAATCATACTGAGGCCTGATACAGTGTGGAGGTCTGGCAATGCTTCTGTCCTGTGTGCTCAGAGCACTCCCAGAATGGGTGGACAATGGCCATATGGAGTCCCTTTGTGCCTTCATGCTAAAGAGGACTCCCCTGTTGGACAAGCAGGCCACCAGGCCTCAGTTTGCTCTGGTCTTCAGACACAAATTTGTAGGTGGAAAAGAGGAAGAAGGTATTTTCTTTTGAGACATTTAAACCTGAGTTGATCTGGATTTTCGATGGTTAGCATAAGGCACTAGGAACTTGCTCACAGTCTATTTAGAAGACAAGTAGGGGAGTGAAGGGCTCTGAATAACAGAGCGTTAGAAATGTTTTCTTTGGTCGAATTTTGTTTAGTGGATTGACAGAACAATGGGTTATTGGGAAGTCCTTATACATTTTTGTGTAATAACATATTATCTTTTATGAAATAAAAGTGGTCAACATAAAAATGATCAATTGTAATTCAGAGAAAATAGTAAGAATGAAATAATAATATCCTCTCCTTATTTCACACATGAATAAACCAAGGCTACAGTTGACCACCCAGATCTCCTTGGCTGCAAAACCCTTGCTCAGAACCACTCCGATGTACCTTTTCCTGTTCTTAACATTGCCATCTAAATTCCATGCCATTACCTTTCAATTGATGACTATAAAAAGGAAGACACCTCACACCTATTGTGAGAGGGATTTTTTTTTTAAATGTTATCACATAAGACCTCGTTCTGTGAAGAAATGATATTCCTCATAAAATGCTTGAGTCATTTCTGGTAAACATTAATGGAACAAAGCCTTATTCTGGGAAACTAATCACCTATCCACCCTGCTGACTGACACTCAGCAATCTAGTGACTTTTAACAATTGTTCTTTCCTGTTTTGTATTTTCCCATAAAATCTTCCTACAAAGAATGCCTTTTTGATTGTCTGGATAGGGGTTTATGACCTTGCAGCAAGATTGCAATGATCCTTGACTGTACTCATAACTAAATTGTCTGACATATTTTCCTGAGCACTCTAACTTCCATCTCTGCTGCGGAATTTAGCTTTATTATAAATCTAGTAGATTGGATCCTTTTACCTGCCTTCTGCTTCCCAAAGTCCTCTCCGCTTCTCCATTGTTTCTTCCACCTCTTGGTGAATTGTGTCCCTGACTGATCTGGACTGGAGTTTCTGAGATAACCCAGTCCCACACTACTTGAACCTTGTTTGGGAACATTTCCCTTAAATGTTTATAAAAACTAAATTTTTCAGGAAAGATGCCATGGGAGGGATGCTTGAATGTCCAACAATTACCCTGGAAAGAAGAGAAATAGGTAGGGAGATAAACGCCTCGATAATATAAAATGTCATCATTAGTCTCATCTGGATATCAGTTGAGAATGTATTACTAAATCCTGGAACACAAGAGAGAGAGAGAGAGAGCTGTCTCCCTGGCAGCTTAATGATGCTTAGGACAGAAAAGAAGAAATACTACTTCCTGTGGTGGATAGTAAGCCAAGAAAAATAGAATGAGTTTAAAAATGTTTTGCTATATTCATGGATAAAAGAATCATGATTAAGGGATCCTGACACGCATGGGGAAATGTTTTTTAAGACTGTAATGAGGGGCAAATCAGATCCCAAATGAATTGATGAAGATGCTCTAGGGCTGAATGAACCATTGATTCAATCTAGAAAAGTTAATATTTCTTTTTGTTTTGGCTGGAGGGTTTTGTTTTAAATATTTTTGATAACAATTACAGAGAAAGAAGCATATTACTTATTTATCATTTTGCTGAATTTATTATGATGAAGGGGATGGGGGCAGGGTGACTATGAAGAGGCCTACACTCCACACCGAAGGTCTTCCTCATCCACAAAGTTGAATCGTGCAGCAGCTGAATTCAGGCCTAAAAGCCTGAATCCCATTGAGGTATTCCATGTACCAGACATGAGCTTTTCAGCAGGTTAAATTAACATCCCTCAGCCTCAGTTTCTTCTCACATCAGTGGGACAAATAACAGTTACCTTGTCTGCAGGGTTCCAAGGTTATCCAACTCTATTTTGTTTTCCTTGGCATCACTTCCTCCTTCTTTTGGAAATAATTTTCTTTTGAAGAATAATCTCTTTTTAACTTTGGTCCAAATAGATGAAATAAGGCTGCATTCTGGCTCTAGCTCAATGGGTCAACAGGTGACCCAGGCCTGTTAATCTTTGTTAAAGACACTGGTTCAATGGTGGGCATGTGACTTGAACAAGGCCAAATGGAATTAGTGCCTGGATTTTTGCTTGAGGTTATTGGGGAAAATCCCTCTAGGGTTGTGTATTAGTCACCTCAGGCTATGTGTTTTATATAACTGAATACTGTAGGCTGGGTGGTTTAAACAAAAGAAATTTATTTCTCCTAGTCTTGGAGGTTGAGAAGTCCAAGATCAAGATGCCAGTATGGTTGGTTTCTGGTGAGGACTCTCTGGATTGTAGATAGCTGCCTTCTCACTGTCTCCTTACATGGTGGAGGGCTCTCTGGTGTCTCTTTCTCTTCCTATAAGGATGTGCATCTCATGACCTTATTTTACCTTTACCATCTAAGGCTCTTTCCAAATTGAGTCACATCGTGGGCTTAAGACTTAACATATGAATTTTGGGGGAACACAATTCGGTACATAAGATTGTTATGTTGATAGGATATAAGCAGGGAGCTAGTACCATTCATCTCCTAACAACACAGGGATAGCCCTAGAACTGAGCCATTTAGGGGAAATAGAGATGAGGGAGAAAAACAGAATCCTGATGATATTATTAAGGCTGTAGGTCCAGCCATGTCTTCAACCAACTATACATCAAGACTTCAAAGTACTTGAGGCTATTTTCTTTTGCTGAAAAATTTTGAGCTGAATTTTCACCGCTTGCAACCAAAAAATTCTTGAGTCATGGTGGGTTATTAGGAAGATAAAATGAGACTACACATACAAAATGCTCAACACAGCATCTGGAGGAGAGAAAGTGCTCAATAAATAATAGCTACTACTATTATTATTATTATCAGTAGTTGCATCAATGACAGAGTCAAATGTTTTTGGATTTTTCTGAGATACCTAATGGAAACACCAAACAACTTATCATTGAAAATCATTGGGAGGATAATTTAGAAAATTTTGAGTTTGTGAAAATTCAATTTTGAAGAGCACAGGGCTGTTGGACAGATTGCTCTCAGAAAAAAGTAACAAACACAGAAGGACATAATTCATAACTTTTAGACTATGTGATTTGTCTTTCCAATGAGTTGAAGGAAAGGCCAGCAGAGATATTTTAAAAAGGAGAGCTGAATTTGCAGGAGGTTATTGCTTTTGTTCTTCAAATCAATTTAACAAAGTGTGATAAGTAGAAGGGAGAGGGAAAAATCAGGAAAATATATAATGTTGCATCAAGCCATTTAGCTATTTGAACAAACAGAAAAAAATAGCAGTCTGATGATGCTTGGTTTTTCAGGCTTGTTGAGATATTATCTACTGATAAAAATACATAGCACAATCAATGACATCATTTCTGTTAAATTTATGATCAATTTTCATTATCATAGTGGATTTGCTGTTTAATGGCAGCAAACAAAAAAAATCTTACTGTTTTGCTTAAGGATACATTTTTCCATCTAGATCTTCTTTTAAGAAATTATTTGTAGTCCATTTCAAATTTTAATTTTTAACATTACATTTTAAATTTGAACTGATCTCTCCTTCCCTTATGTATCTCCAGGTAAAAAATTTAAAAGGATTATAGTATTTTTATCCAGAGTTTAGGTAACTCTGAAATGTGAAATGCTTAGAGGGATTAGCAAGATTGCAGTCTTCACCAAGTGAGGAAAAGCTAACAAATATATATGTATTTGAAGGTGTGATAAGAAATTTTCACATCAATCTAAATGCGCTGTGCTGTGTAGGGGTGGATAAACCTGGAATTTAATTTTTAGAAATAAATTGCCCTCAACAAGTCTGAAAAGCCAAGTATCATCAGACTGCTATTTTTTCCTCTTTGTTCAAATAGCTAAATGGCTTGATGCAACGTTATATATTTTCCTGATTTTTCCCTCTCCCTTCTACTTATCACACTTTTAAAAATTGATTTGAAGACCAATTTCAACATGTGAAATCATGGGGGACCAAGGACTTCAGAAGATTTCTGATTTTCATGACCTCAAGAGTAAGAAAATAAACACATAGTCTCAAACATCTGCCATTTTAAGTGATAAAGGAATATGAAACATAAAAATATCTGGAAGGTACAATAATATGTTGCTTTGTATCTTCATTTTAAATTATTGATACAAATTAAAATTTCCTGTTTTTTTTCATGATAGTATGCTCTGGATTTGTTTTGGGGGGTTTTCATCAGTGAGGACAAACTATTTTTTTTTTGAAAGATACATTTTGGAGCACTTTAAGTTAATCTTTGGGGAACTGGGACAGGTCAGCAAGGTGTCTAACTCCTGCAGATTAGAATGTCCCAGATGACATATTTGTGCAAACTTCTTAAAACTTTCAAAAGCATAAATATGATTTTATCTTCTATTCACTCCAGGGTAAAAAAGGTGAAAGTTCAGAATCTTGTTTGATCAATATTTGATATGAAATATCTACCAAAGGGATACTTCACCACATGTACCTACCTCTATATGAATTGCAAGGGCAGTCAATTCACTGAATTCTTTTGGTAGACAGAGATTTCTATTGCACTTACCTTGATATATCTCAAATACATTAAGATAGAGGTCAGGGATGTACAACACAGATACTGTATTTTTATATTAGTTGGGGGGGGGACAGGCTAGAGATGCAAAGACTGGCAGAAGACAGGTATCGGGGTCTCCAATGTGAAATGACATAAGTTGGTGGATCCTCTGACAAACCAAAATGAGATATGCCAACTAAAGTTCTTCAAGTTTAATTAAAAAGAAAAATACTGTTGCAGGCCATGGCATATACCATAGGCACAATAATCCTATACATTACTTGAAACTTCTACATTAAAGAAGCAACTGCACAAATAATTATGTTGGTAGAAACAAGATAAGGATTCTAAAGAATAGACCAAGATGTTATGAGGATGTATATTAATGGCCTCTTACTAGAATTTCTCTTAATAGAATTCCTGTGGAAGCTATTTTGTCAGAGATCTGAAAGATTAGTAGAGTTAGGCGGTAGAGAGGGGAGGGAAATTTAAGATGAATCCAATGGTAGAGGGTAGGATATTTGAACCTTCAATGTGATTGGAACCCAGGGAAGGAGGTGGGGAATAGCAAGGGATGAGCTGAACTTATGGAAGCCAATGTAAGATTGGATAGGTCATCTTCATAATTTTGAACTTATTCTAAAACTAATGGGAATTCAATAGAATATTATAAACAAAGGAGTGATTTGATCATATTTCTATGTTTATGAGAATGCTCTGGTTGGAGTCTGGAGAATTGAATAAAGAGAAAGCTCAAGATTGGATGTGGTGGGGCTGGAGTTGTGGCTCAGTGGTAGAGTGCTTGCCTGGCATGTGTGAGGCCCTGGGTTCAATCCTCATATTGAACCACATATGAATAAATAAAATAAAAAGATCCATTGACAACTAAAAAGTATTTTAAAAAATTGGATGTGGCAAAAACAGTGAGAAGCCTGCTGCAGTGGTTCAGGTGAGATTGGTTGGGCTTGGATTCAGTGGTCTATGGCTGCAATGGAGATACATTTTTTCATTTGGAATTAGGAGTAGCTGCTTAGAGAACTCTGCATTGCAGGGACTTTGGGTGGACAGATGTTTATTCCTCTTTCATATAATGGAAGTTTGCACAAAGCCAGTCTAGAACTAGATTGGTGGCTTCCTGGTCATCAGGGACCACACTTCTCCATCTTGTTTCTCAACATGTGATTCACCTCCTGTATTCACCTCCATGTATTCACCTCTTGGTTCAATACGACTGCTTTAATTCCAGCCATGTTGTTTTAGTTCTACCTAAGTGAGTGGGGAAGGGAGAAAAAGGGTATGCCCCCACCCTTTAAGGGTATTTCTAGAAATAACATGCTATGCTTTTACTTAAGCTCATTGGAGAGATGTTAGCCATGTGGCTGCATCTGATTACAATGAGTGTTGGGAAATAAAATAGTTATTCTAGGGACTGTAGATCTAGCTGAAAAATAGGAGTTTCATGGCTAACAACCAGCATCTTTTACTGCAGAAGTAGACAAAGTTAAGATGTTTTGGTGGTAAAATTAGCAGGATTTGATGATTGAATTTAATGGGAGTGGGAGAGGACAAGAGAAGGAATGAATCCTATTCTCATTTTTCTGACATAATCAGGAGGCTGAGACAATGTGTCTGTTTGGAAAAGGAAAAATAAAAAAGAAAAGTAGTTTTGAGATGAAGAATAAGAATTAATTAGCTGTCCCAAACCTTCAAAATTATAGGGGAAGCAATTTATCAGTTTTTGCATTTTACCCTTCCAAAGATGTTCAATGCCAATGTGGGCACATACATACAAATGTACATAGGTTCTTTAGGTATACACACATATATATTTTATTTTATTTTTACAAACATGGCAGTATTAAATCACACCTTTACATATCGAATAGTTCACTTAACATAGCTTCACGCACATATAAGTGCATGAAGAGGTGCCTTACTATTCTTAGCCATCAGAGATTATCCCATCATATGGCTTTGCCAAACTGTATTTAATTGTCTCCTGTTCGGGTAAATTTATGCTGTTTCTGGTCATTTCTGGTTATGAAAAATTCTGCATGAAATGTCTATACATATGTCATTACACATGTGATTTAATATAATGGTGGGATAAATTCTTTTAAGTAAAATTATTGGGTTCAAAGGACCCAATTTAAAATGTTGATTTTTCTATTTTCCTTTACAGAAATTTCAGCAGTTTTACTCAGGCGATATATCAGATTACCTACTTTTCCTATACTTTAGCCAAATCAGTGTATCAAATATCTGATTCTGCCACAACTGTTTTGTTAAAAAACAAAAGGCAATTGATTTTGGTTTTGATTTGCTTTTTTCTTGCTATGAATGAGATTGAACATTTTCCATGCTTAAAACTTACTTTCACCTTCTTTTCTAAAATGTCTTCATTTAAAAAAATATTTTTTTAGTTGGACACAATATATTTATTTTTATGTGGTGCTGAGGATCGAACCCAGGACCTTGCATGTGCCAGGTGAGCGCTCCACCATTGAGCCACAACCCTAGCCTCAAATGTCTTCATTTTTGCTATTGGACTGTCAATCCATTTCTTCTTGATTTGAAGGAACTGGTTATGTATTAAAGAGATTATCTTTCTTTTATGTTTGCATATATTTCCTTTGTTTATTCTTTTTATTGTTTCCTTAAAATTTTTTTCTGTAAATTCAGTTTATTTGATTATTATTCATGATTTCTTGTTATGTAAGTTCAGTATAGTTACCATGATGATATACATATATATTTCCAAATTTATTTTCTTCTAAAATTTTTCAGAAATGATTTCCTGCTGTACATATTATTTAGGTATATGCTTTTAGTCCCATTAAATAATGGAAATCTTCCTACACCAAGCAATATTTCTTTAAAATCATTCTTAATGGTTGCATATATTATTTGTACAACAAATAATTTACTTAACTCCCTTATTATTGTTTAGGTTATTTCCATTTTTTAAAACGAATATAAGCTATATATATATATATATATATATATATATATATATCTCCACGGTAATTTAAACAGGATTAAGTCCTCCAAATAACACTCGTAGGTTGTTGCACAAATCTCTTCTGGCATTTTAACACCAACTCTGCCAAACTCTCCTGCCCAGAGTCCCCAGCTGGGACTGAAGCTTTGGAATGGTGTGAGGACCTTCCGATGCTGGAGCTCCAAGCCCCCGCTGCCGCCCTTAAGGATATTTATTCTTCACCAAATTGCCACCTAGAAAGTTAACAATTCGAACTATCCGTGTGTGTGTGTGTGTGTGTGTGTGTGTG